>NC_080671.1:238043146-238286038 GCF_030247195.1 Topomyia yanbarensis | reverse complement strand
TGAGCTGCAGCAATTGCAAGCAGCTGGGCCACACAGCCACCTATTGTGGCAATAAGAAAAGGTGCGGCAAATGCATGAGGATGACGCTTGCGGTAGAGGAACTAAAAAGTGTATTTACTGCGGGGGCCTTTCGCATGATCTTAAATCATGCCCCGCGTACAAACAGCGCGGGGATAAAATTAAGCGATCCCTTAAGGAACGCTCGAAGCACTCTTACGCAGAAATTCTTAATAATGCTTCGCCATCTGTCCCTTCTGAAAATTTCTTTGCTTTTTTGGCTGGCGTTGAGCAAGAATCTGACGACCCACAAGAGGGAACATCTTTGTTTAACCCAGGGGATTCCAGAAAGCAGAGAAATCTAGCCTCCCCTTGATTGCCTCGTAAGGGTGCCAAGGTGTCGTCCCCTCAGAGTGCGCCAACTACAATCAATAAATCCAACGGATGTGATGCACTAAAGTCGAAGCGATTTGCTCCAGGACTTGAAAATTTTTAATTCTAACAAGGAGTATCCACCACTTCAAGGGACACCAAAATCCGCAAGTGTCCCCTTTTTTCAAACAGATACTCAGTCCAGTAACGGACTAATGAAATTTTCTGACATTGTGGACTTAATTTTCACAGCTTTCAATGTTACTGATCCTCTTAAAAGCATTCTGATACATTTTCTCTCTATGGCACAAACATTTTTGAAACAGTTGACTGCTAAATGGCCCCTCCTTGCAGCGATCGTATCCTTCGATGGCTAAGTCATCAAACGAGGTCACTGATTCGATCACTGTTCTACAGTGGAATTGCAGAAGTATCCTCCCGAAAATCGATTCCTTCAAATTTTTACTAAACAGTTTAAAATGTGATGTTTTCGCATTATGTGAAACTTGGTTAACTTCCGATATAAATATCAACTTCCACAACTTTAATATAATTCGTCTGGATCGAGAAAACCTTTAAAATGTGATGTTTACGCATTATGTGAAACTTGGTTAACTTCCGATATAAATATCAACTTCCACAACTTTAATATAACTCATCTGGATCGAGAAAACCTTTATGGAGGAGTACTTTTGGGGATTAAAAAGTGCTATTCTTTCAACCGAATTGACCTCCCTTCGACACCAGGTATTGAAATTGTCGCTTGTCAAGTTATAATCAAAGGTTTACATTCCTTCTAGAACCTCGGTAGGGCACCGAACGCTTTGTAATATCACGGAAGCCTCACCGGAACCACGGGTAGTTCTGGGAGACTTTAACTCGCACGGTACGGTATGGGGCTGTCTTCATGATGATAATAGATCAACATTAATCCAAGATCTTTGGGACAATTTCAACATGACCATCTTAAACACGGGAGAAATGACGCGGATTCCTACACCACCAGCACGCGAAAGCGCGTTGGATTTATCTCTATGCTCGACTTCGCTACAGTTAGATTGCATGTGGAAGGTGATCCCTGATCCCCAAGGTAGCGATCATTTGCCTATCGTAATTTCAATTGCTAACGGTTCAAGACCATCAGAAACAATCAATGTCTCGTATGACCTCACACGGAACATTGATTGGAAGAGTTACGCGACCGCGATATCCGTTAAAATCGAATCCACTCAAGAGCTTCCTCCAGAGGAAGAGTACAGGTTTTTGGCTGGCTTGATTCTCGACAGTTCGAATCAAGCTCAGAATAAACCAGTACCCAGCGCGAATACCCATGGACGATCTCCCACCCCGTGGTGGGACAAAGAGTGCTCAGAACTGTACGCGGAGTATTCCACTGCATATAAGGCCTTCTGGGAAGACGGGTTACCCGCTATCTATCAACAGTACGCGTCGTTAGAAAGGCGAATGAAAAGTCTAATGAAAGCCAAAAAACGCAGTTATTGGCGCCGGTTCGGTTAACGAAAGAAACAGCGATGAGCGCTCTTTGGGGTATGGCTCGACGCATGCGTAACCGAAACAGTACCAACGCGAACGTAGAATGTTCAAACCGTTGGATATTCGCTTTCGCCAATAAGACGGATTATGTCCCGGTACAGAAAACGTACCGCGCCGCGTCTCCTCACGATGCCGCGAATGAAACACTGTTTTCGATGGTGGAGTTCTCACTTGCTCTCTTGTCATGCAACAATAACGCCCCAGGGTTAGACAGAACCGAATTCAACTTGCTGAAGAATCTGCCTGACACTGCAAAAAGGCGCTTGTTGAATTTATTTAACAAGTTTCTTGAGGGTAATATTGTCCCTAATGTCTGGAGGCAAGTGAAGGTCATCGCCATCCAAAACCAGAAAAATCAGCCTCCGACCACAACTCGTATCGACCGATTGCAATGCTGTCCTGTATTCGGAAGTTGTTCGAGAAAATGATCTTGTTTCGCCTCGACAATTGGCTTCCGCAAAGGCAAAGGGACGAACTATTGCCTTGCGTTGCTTTCTACAGAAATCCAAATGGCCTATGCTAACAAAGAGCAGATGGCATCAGTCTTCTTGGATATTAAGGGGGCTTTTGACTCAGTTTCTATCAACATTCTGTCAGAGAAGCTGCACCAGCATGGTCTTTCACCAGTTTTAAATAACTTTTTGCTAACCTGTTGTCTGAAAAGCACATGCACTTTTCGCATGGCGATTTAACAACATCGCGATTTAGCTACATGGATCTTCCTCATGTCTAAGTCCCCTGCTCTACAATTTTTACGTGAATGACATTGACGATTGTCTTGCCAATTCATGCACGCTAAGGCAACTTGCAGACGACGGGGTGGTCTCTGTTACAGGGCCCAAAGCTGACGACTTGCAAGGACCATTGCAAGATACCTTGGACAATTTGTCTGCTTGGGCTCTTCAGCTGGGTATCGAGCTCTCCACGGAGAAAACTGAGTTGGTTGTTTTTCCTAGGAAGCGTGACCCGGCGCAACTCCAGCTTCTATTAATGTGTGTAACGATCAATCAGGTCTTCACATTTAAATATCTCGGGGTCTGGTTCGACTCTAAAGGTACCTGGGGATGTCACATTAGGTATCTGAAACAGAAATGCGTACAAAGCATCAATTTTCTCCGGACAATAACTAGAACATGGTGGGGTGCCCACCCAGGAGACCTGATCAGGTTATACCAAACAACGATATTGTCGGTGATGAAGTACGGGTGTTTCTGTTTCCGCTCCGCTGCAAACATACACTTCATCAAACTGGAGAGAATCTAGTATCTGCATGCACTCGACCCATACGATGAGTCTCGAAGTGCTGGCGGGCGTTCTTCCGCTAAAAATAGATTTTGGGAACTCTCATATCGATTGCTCATCCGATGCAACATTCTGAACCCGTTGGTGATTGAAAATTTCGAGAGGCTCGTAGAGCTTAATTCTCAAACCCGATTTATGTCCTTGTACTTCGACTACATGGCACAGAGCATTAATCCTTCTTCGTATACTTCCAACCGTGTTCGTTTCCTAGATACTTCTGATTCTACTGTATTCTTCGACACATCCATGAAGGAAGAGATTCGTGGAATCCCGGACCATTTACACCTGCAATATATATACAGTATACATATATACTTTATAATACTTTATAATAAATTCCGCGAAGTCGACTGTGACAAAATGTTTTACACTGACGGATCAAATCTCGATGGGTCCACTGGCTTCGGTATCTTCAACAATACTATCACCGCTTCATTCAAGTCCTTGTATACGTTATGTGAAAAATCTTATCAGATTACCTTTGTTTGGGTCCCCTCTCATTGTTCTATCCCGTGCAATGAAAAGGCCGACTCATTAGCTAAGGTGGGCGCATTAAATGGTGACATATTTATTTATTTATTTATTTATTTATTTATTTATTTATTTATTTATTTATTTATTTATTTATTTATTTATTTATTTATTTATTTATTTATTTATTTATTTTCATCTGACCTAGTTGGTTTTAATGAATATGAAGGGATGAGGAAAAGCCAATTTGAGTGAAACATTAACTATACTCAAATTGGCATAAAAACCACATATCTTTTCAAATGAATACACAATACAGAACTTAACAATAAATACAGAAATAAATATAACAAACACAAACAAACAATGTAAAAAGAATATAAACAAAAGCAGCAAATAAAAATACAGATTAAAATGTCGTCAGGAAATATCTGGTAAGTCAGAAACTACTTAATAGCCGGTTTTTGAAGGTAGTAGATGACACGTTGAAATCGAAATCCGCAAACACTTCGTTGAATGTGGCAGACATGAAGCGAATTGGATCATGGCTACCATACAAGGAGTTCTTGTGTTCCAACAGCAAAAAGCTTCGTTGACGGAGTACACATTCCGGTGCATAGATGTGGAGTTGACCCAACAATTCCGGCGTATGCTTGTGTTCTAATGGAGTATCTTTTGTACAATAAAGGGTTATAGGATCGATAATTATTACTCGCTAGCGCAAATCGATATTTGGCGAAACGACAGCGTGTACGGCAATACAATCGTAGTGCTTTAGATTTGAGTCGTTTGAGATGTCGTAGATGTGCATTACCCCACGGTGGCTTACGAGCTGGCCTACGCAGAGGAACATAATCAGCCATGACGGCATTAATCACAGCAGTGAAATGTTCAACGGCAGAGTCAATGTCTTCCGTATCCTCAAGTGAATGCCAATCGATATGAAGTAGTGCTGATGCAAGCCCCAATAAATCAGCTTGGTGAAAGTCAAGGCCAAGATATCCTCATAAATAATAGGTTTAGGCAGACTGATAATAACTTCTACGGGAGGATGATTTGCATCAATCACAGAAATAGATTCAGCAGGTTCGTGGATCTGACAGTCGGTTAGTGCTGTCTCATTCAATAAGACAAAGTCCAGGATACGACCGTAACGATTTTCAATGCTATTAATTTGTGTGATACAGTTGAAGCTGAATCCATCCAATAGCGCAGCGCAAGCGGTAGAAATATAAGAGCGAAGAACGTTGACGACAGGTGCGACATTGGCATGTGTATCCCAAATGAGGCCAGACTGATTGTAGTCTCCAAACAATAATGCGCAATCATTACTTCCAAGGCAAAAATAAACAGCATCAATCGATCGGATATGGTTGTTTGCACTGATTAGATCACTCTTACGATCTGGTGGTAAGTAAATTACACCGATGCTGACAAAACGACTATGTAGCTTCAGTTTAACGAATAACTGTTCAAGTGAAACGTCAACAGGTGTTTTACATAATCTATGGATCAAATCACCCTTTTTTATGGATCATTCACACAGTTTTATGGATTTTCAGTTTTGTTTTATGGAACATTGACAACTTTTTTATGGATCGTTTTACAATTCTTTATGGATTATTTTAAATATTTTATATGCAAAAGTACATTTTCCCGGTAATAAATCGTCAGTTTACCATCCAAGTCTGCGTCAAGAGTCGATACCTGAAATTCCTGCACATCATTCCAAAGATGATCGCCAGATAACCCATACTCCTGAGAGTTGTCATTATTTGAGAGACAAGCAGTTCCAATCGAAACTTCAGCAGGACATATACTGCTGCTAATGTTACCTGACGGAGTAACGCTGCATGCTTGAAGAACAAACAGATTTGATGAAGCGACGAAGCATTGATGATCCGATGACGTCACACACGTCTGGAAGTTATCATTACTTAAAAGGCGAGCTGTACCAGTCGAAGCTTCAGCAGGATATATATATATATATATATATATATATATATATATATATATATATATATATATATATATATATATATATATATATATATATATATATATATATATATATATATATATATATTTATATATATATATATATATATATATATATATATATATATATATATATATATATATATATATATATATATATATATATATATATATATATATATATATATATATATATATATATATATATATATATATATATATATATATATATATATATATATATATATATATATATATATATATATATATATATATATATATATATATATATATATATATATATATATATATATATATATATATATATATATATATATATATATATATATATACTGCTGCTAATGTTACCTGACGGAATAATGCTGCATGCTTGAAGACCAAACAGATTTGATGAACCGACGAAGCTTTGATGATCCGATGACGTGACACACGTCTGGAAGTTATAATTGCTTAAAATGCGTGCAGTACCAGTCGAAGCTTCAGCAGGACATATACTGCTGCTAATGTTACCTGACGGAATAATGCTGCATGCTTGAAGACCAAACAGATTTGATGAACCGACGAAGCTTTGATGATCGGGTGACGTCACACACATCTGGAAGTTATAATTGCTTAAAAGGCGAGTCGAAGCTTCAGCAGGACATATACTGCTGCTAATGTTACCTGACGGAGTAACGCTACATGCTGATTGAACATTGATGTATGCAGGGCAAAATGTTAATGTCCCGGCGGTGGAAATCGAACATAACACAGGCGAAGAAGGCAAATATGGTGCGGTTTTTTTTCATAGAACGTCAAATACAAAATCAATTTTCATAGAATGTCAAATACACGGCATTTGCAAAAGCTCTTTTACGCCGGAGTTTTTTTACATAACATGTTACAAAAGTTCTTAAGACTATAACGTTATAATAAAAATTCACTTTCTAATGCTAACACTGAGGATAATCATCATTTTGAATATTTTTATTTATACTCTATTTTCTTGAATTTCATTATAAACCTATTGATGGTTTTTGTGTAAACTTTGTTTATTTTTTTTCTTTATTTATATCGTTTTATCTAACTTAACTAACTGCGAAGAAATCTAAATTGTTTGTGGCAAGGGAAAAAACTAGAAACATTGTGGGGATAATTATATTTGAATATTTATTGTTTTCAGGAAATGATAAATATGGCCCATGTATGTAAGATCTCGTAAAGCGAGGATATCACGAACAGGAACATAGGGTGGTTTTCTTCTGGCTCGTAAGGAGTCTATTAATTGGGATCTGGCTTCACGATATTCAGTGCAAGACCCAATAATATGTTCAATGTCTTCGTAACCCTCTCCGCAAGCACATTGATTATCTCCTGCGATCCCAATACGGCAGAGATGCGCATTCAACGTATAATGGTTGGACATGAGCCTAGACATCACACGAATGAAGTTTCGACTTACATCCAACCCTTTGAACCATGCCTTCATTGATACTTTGGGGATAATTGAGTGCAACCACCGTCCCAGATCACCATTGTCCCATGATGTTTGCCAACTAGTAAGCGTCCTCTGACGAGAAGCGCTATAAAATTCATTGAAGGCAATAGGTCTTTCATAGATGTCACCGTCCAGTGCTCCTATTTTGGCTAAATTATCCGCTCTCTCATTACCCGGTATGGAGCAATGAGCGGGAATACACACTAAGGTAATTTGATAAGATTTGTTTGTTAATTTAGTTAAGTATTCTCGTATCTTCTTCAAAAAGAATGGAGCGTGATTGTCAAGCTTTAATGAGAGTAGTGCCTTAATTGTGCTGAGGCTATCTGTGAGAATGAAATAATGGCTCGGAAGTAAAGTATCAATGATTTCCAGACTATAGTGAACTGCTGCTAGTTCGGCTGTGTAAACAGAGGCAGGTTCTGCAAGCTTGAAAGAGATCGAGGTGTTATTGTTGAAAATACCGAAGCCAGTGGCCTCATTGATTCGTGACCCATCAGTGTAGAACATTTTATAGCTGTCAATGTGTTGGTATTTAATTATGAATATTTTAGGGATCTCCAGAGAGCGCAGGTGATCCGGGATTCCACGAATTTCCTCTTGCATGGACGTGTCGAAAAATGAAGTGGAATCGGGAGTCTCTAGTATATTAACACATGTCATAACATAACTAGAAGGCGTTATTTCTTGTGACATGTGATTGAAGTACACTGTCATGAATCTGGTTTGGGATTGAAGCTCGACAAGTCTTTCAAAATTTTCAATTACCAATGGATTCATAACCTCACATCGTATAAGTAAACGAGAGGAGAGAGATCGATCTTTTAAGGGAAGAACTTCCGCTAGTACTTCAAGACTCATCGTATGTGTCGATTGCATGGAACATAAGGCGATTCGTAAACAACTATACTGTATTCGTTCCAATTTAAAAATGTGAGTGTTTGCAGCTGAACGGAAACAGAAGCACCCATATTCCATTACTGAAAGTATCGTTGTTTGATACAATCTTATCACGTCACTTGGATGAGCACCCCACCAAGATCCGGTTATTGTTCGGAGAAAATTTATCCTTTGTTGGCACTTCTTTATCAGATACCTAATGTGGCCTCCCCATGTACCTTTAGAATCGAACCAAATTCCGAGATATTTAAAGGTCATGACTTGGGCTATCGTTCTACCAACCAACTGAAGCTGAAGCTGAGCTGGATCACGCTTCCTTGAAAAAACAACCAACTCTGTTTTCTCCGTAGAGAAATCGATGCCTAGCTTCAAAGCCCAACTTGATAAATTATCCAAACTATCTTGCAGTGGTTGTTGTAAATTTATGGCTTTTGGTCCTGTAACAGAAACCACGCCATCATCTGCAAGTTGCCTTAGAGTGCATGGGCTGACAATACAATTATCAATGTCATTCACGTAAAAATTGTAGAGAAGGGGGCTTAAACAAGAACCTTGTGGGAGACCCATGTAACTTATTCTGAATGTTGCCAAATCGCCATATGAAAAATGCATGTGCTTTTCTGACAATAAGTTGTATAAATAATTATTTAACATTGGTGAAAGACCACATTGATGTAGTTTCTCTGAGAGAACATCAATGGAAACAGAGTCGAATGCTTCTTTTATGTCTAAGAACACAGACGCCATTTGTTCTTTTTTGCGTAAGCTAGTTGGATTTCTGAGGAAAGTACTGTCAGACAATCATTCGTTCCCTTTCCCCTCCGAAAACCAAACTGGGTATCTGATAGGAAGCCGTTCGCCTCAACCCAATTGTCGAGACGTCGTAGGATAATTTTTTCCAACAATTTTCTGATGCAGGATAGCATTGCAATCGGTCGATACGAGTTATGGTCGGAGGCTGGTTTTCCCGGTTTTGGAATGGCGATAACTCTCACTTGTCGTGCGGGACAATGTTCTGCTCAAGAAGCTTATTGAATAAATTCAACAAGCGTCTTTTTGCTAGGTCAGGCAGATTCTTCACCAAGTTGAATTTAATTCTGTCTGTACCCGGAGCAGTTGCATGAGAGGAGTGTAATTGAAAATTCCATCATTGTCAAAGGCGAATCTATGGAATCGTTACTTGTGGGAGCATCGCGAATGATTTTCTGCGCAGGAGGAGAATCTCGACAAACTTTCTTGGCAAAATTAAATATCCAGCGATTCGAAAAATCTTCGCTTTCATTAGTTATGTTTCGATTCCTCATTCTTCTGGCTGTGTTACAAAGAGTACTCATTGATGTTTCTCTTGACAAGCCATCAACGAAACGTCTCCAATAACTAGACTTTTTGGCACGACGGAGACTGTCAAATTTGTTTTGTAAAATCGAATAATTTTCAAAGTTCGCACGTGTACACCCTTTCCGTTTCATAATTTCTTTGTAAGCAACTTGTTCAGCTTCATATGCATCCGAGCACTCTTTGTCTCACCAGGGATTAGAAGGCCGGCTGTTCATTATCATGCCAGGATTGCATTTCGTTTGGGTTTGTTCTGCTGCTTCAATAATCAAACCCGCTAGAAATTCATATTCTTCGGTTGGTGTAGCTCTTCCGTCGAAACAAGAGAAGTGAATATTAAAGATTGGTATTTTTTCCAATCAATATTTCGTGTCAAGTCATAAGGGACATTGATTGAATTCGTGAGGCCTAATTCACTGTTAATTGTAATAACGACTGGCAAATGATCGCTACCGTGAGGATCAGGTACAACCTTCCACGTGCAATCTAACCGAAGTGAAGTCGAGCATAGAGATAGATCTAATGCACTTGGTCGTGCGGGTGGTCTGGGAATGCGTGTTGCTTCGCCAGTATTTAAAACTGTCATATTGAGCTCGCCACAAACATTGTATATCAAAGAGGATCAATTATCATTGAAGAGGGAACCCCACAATACTCCGTGCGAGTTGAAGTATCAGCCGCGGAGCAGCCATGGATTCCACTACCTCGAAAATTTGACGTTGTCCAATTTGAGCTTTGGGAGGTATATATATATAGAAGCGATAGACATGTCTTTGCCTTTAATGTTCGTTTGGACAGCTACAGCCTCAATGCCCGAAAACAAGGGGATGGTAATTCTATAGAAAGAATAGGACTTTTTAATTCCTAGAAGCACTCCTCCATACGGGGTCTTTCGGTCTAGGCGAATAATGTTGAAATCATTCAAGTTGAAATTAATGTTTGAGGTAAGCCATGTTTCACATAAAGCAAAAGCATCGCATTTCAAATTATGCAGCAAAATTTGTAAGGAATCAATTTTAGGTATGATACTTCTGCAATTCCACTGTAAATCAGTGATGGGATCTTTCACTGGAGAAGGTGAATTATCCATTGAAAGATACAATCGCTGCAAGGATGGGCCATTGAGCAATCAGCTGCTCTAAAAATGTTCTAATTGTTGGGAGGAACGCTGAAAGTATACTTTTTAGTGGTTCAGAAATATTGAATGCTTTGAAAATCCAATCAACAATTTCAGAAAATTTCAATAACCCTATCCCCGGTTGAGGCTCGGAGGAAGTTGAAGTTTTATTGTTACCAGTAATGGTGTTCTGTTTGGATTGTACATTACCAAAACCGGGAGGGACTGGCTTCGGCATTGCATCGGAATTCTTTAGCTTTGGCCGCAATTTATTTATTGGAGGAGAAATTTTAAGGCCCTTGCTTGGCAGTTTGGGAAAATAGGATTTTTTCTTTTCCTGGATCCTCTAGGTAAAACAAATGATGTACCTTCGGACGCTTCGTCAGAGTCAGACTCTTTCGGCATTAGAATAGCGTATCTGTTTTCTGAGACCGTGGGTTCAGGAGTAGCATTTTCAGTATTTCTGCATAAGAGCGCTTAGACCTCTCCTTCAAGGATCGTTTAATTTTATCCTCCCGCAATTTATATATGGGACATGCAAGGAGCTCGTGTGAATTTTCTCCGCAATGTAAACATTTTTCTAAGTTTTTATTGCATGTATCCTCTTGATGAGGCCCCTCACATTTGCCACACCGTACCTTATTGGAACAGTAAGTGGCTGTGTGGCCAAGCTGTTTACAATTGAGGCAATTCATCACACGAGGGATGAAAAAGCGAACGGGGAGACGAATTTTATTAATAAGAACATGGCTAGGCAAAGCAGTCCCAGCGAAAGTTACACGAAATGAGTAGGATGGTCGGTAAACTTTTTTCTCTTCTTCAAGTGATACTGAGTACAATTGCTTACAATCGAGTATTTTAACTGTATTAAGCAGGGTGTTCTTGAAACAACCAACACCATGCTTAAGTATATCCTCGGCAGTGAGGCTGGGTTCGGAGATGACTCCATCGCATTCTATATCGCGCGAAAGTATATAAACTTTATATTCACGCGTGAAGAGTTCGCAGGCTACTATCTCGTTTGTTTGTCTAATGTTATCAATGCTAACTCAAAGTTTGTCTTTATTTACTTTCATGATCTCTGTTACAGCAGAAAATCGTGAAATTAGATCCCGTGCAATTTGCACAAGGTTTAATGGCTTTCCTTTCCGCCTGAAGAAAACTTGCCAAGGTCCAGAAGACCCTTGATGGTGTAATTTTATTCTAGGGGGAGTTGAGGGAGGGGGATCAGAAGAATTTTGCTCCATCTCGCCTACCATACACAGTAAGTTAATTAAATACTAATACTAGCACAATTATACTAAAATCTACCTGTCCTTCGAAGAGTTGCAGCTTCACGCAGTCTCCCTCTGTCACACGCTCGGGTTGAACACAGCGTAACCACAACTATCAAGATGGAGCCGCTGCTTACCTGTGGGTCCAGGGGTATTTCCGTACTACGTTGCGTGGCTAGGTACACAAATACCCAAAAGCCCGTATCTGCACTAGTACAGATGAATAAGTGATGATGAAGCGAGATGCTTCACCAATAAGATGCAGCTCTGTCTCTGTCACAAGCGCCGACTGTATGCAGCGCAAGCACTACCACCACCAAGGTGGGGTCGCCGCTTACCTGTGGGTCCAGAGGTATTCCCCTACCACGCAGCGTGGCTAGGTACACAAATACTCAAAATCCCGTATCTGAGACTTCGTTGCCTTCGCACCAACACTAGCTTATCGCGTGGTACCACCAACAAACGACCGCTCTCGCAGCCAACAATCCTGCCTGTCTCCGCGCCAACACAGCATCAAACACTGACACGGTACACAAACTTCTAGCCTATTCACGGCTTGCACAGCCCTGGTTGCTACAGCCAATCAGCAAACACAACCTTTCAAGGCGAAGGCTAAAACTGTTATGAAATATGGTGCGGTTGGAAATTCGTATACATTGGAAATTAAGCAGCTAGACGCGCTCACGTCACTAAGTGAGCCACAGGAGATTCGGTGAGAGCACTTCCCACCAGTCTCACAGCATTGGCAGCGTTTTTGGAACCGAAATTAATGAATTCCCCAAAAAACACATCAACAGGCCACGAATCTGAAGACAGGGCAGTGTTTCTGAACTGTTTATCAAATCCAACTTTGAACGACACAAAACTCATGTTGCTAACATCCGCATTTCGTGGGACTAGTTTGGTGACTCTCAATATATCTTTATCATTCAATCCGATACATTCGCGCGCTAGAGTAGCAATTTGATCGTCGGAAGTGTTCGGGTGAAATGCAGATAAATAAACCCAAACAAGTTGGTTATTACCATTCACATTCACCGTCTGGATGGATCCTTTTGTATCACGTGTGCCTTTCATTATTTGCGGTTTTGGGTCTGTATTGACAGCCAATCCATAATTTTCTCGTTGGCGTTTGGCTGAATTTAATAATGTGTTGTTTCGAACAGCAAATTTTCATGGACTAGCAGGGGAAAGTAGCGGTGTAGCAGGATTTTCATCGACTTTAGCCGTCAGCATAACAATAGCAGAGTTAAGTTTTGCGATATCGGCCTTCATGTCATTAATTGTTACACGCAGAGCAGCATCACCCGTATCACAACGATTAGCCATGCTTCGGAAATGACTGTTCGAGAATAATTGAGCGCACTTAAAGCACATCCAAAAGGTGTTTTTATCATGCTGCCTGAGTTGATCCAAAAGCGGCTTGTCGACTTCGACGCAAATCGTATGGAACGAAGCGCCGCAAAAACCTCTGCACGTAATACGCTCAGCTTCGATCATCTTTTACTGGCATCGGTCACAATTCATGTTCGCTCGCATTTGCGGCTCGCCAAAAAAGAATTGGCAAAAAACAACAACTGATCAGTGGCGATCGTATGACACTCGTATGAAGCAACTATCTGCAGACAATAACAAAGCACGTCGGGATAATTTTCACTTGATACACAAGACACAGCAAATAAACACTAAAACCTCCATTTGCATGTAATAACAACGACTTTACGGAAGCACAAACTCAAATAAAATTTCAGTGAGAACGAATAAAAGCAGCGATAATATCAAAAATTAAAGGGTAACAGCAAAAGCGCAATATAAACAACTACTGCAGTGTTGCCAAATTACGACATATACGAAAGACCAACCTGCTTCAACGATTTTTTTAGTATTTGTCGTCAGAGACACTCAACAGTTGTCAAACCTCGTCGAGCAATGGTGAACTTGGACGATGGCTACATTCGATTATCCCAAAGGTATCAACGAAGCCTTTGTTCAGGGGGTGAATGTGGGTCGGGATTTTATTCGTGTAATGTCCCAACTTATGTCCAATCACTACACCATGGATGCGCATTTGCGGCGTGTTGGGCTTGCGGAAAGTAGTTTGTGCGCTTGTGACGAGGGCTATCACGACATCGGGCACGTTGTCTGGGTATGCGCCGGATATTTGGACGCCAGGTCTCAGTTAAAGGATTCCCTTCGGGCCCAGGGTAGACCACTCAATGTCCCAGTCCGAGATATGCTGGTAAATCGTGATTTCCCATATATGTCCTATATTTATACTTTCATAAAAACGATAAATATCCCAATTTATTTCTCGTTTTTAGAAGTTTCCTCTTGCCTTGTGGAACCGATAAGCTCCAGAGTGCCGCTATGTAACCACCGTCGCCCTTACCACTACGGAAACTGAAGCGTGAGCGACTCGAGTTCCGATGACTTTTGAAGGATTCCCCGCGGGTCCGAAGAATACCATCCGCCAATCCGACCTACTAGACTGAGGCGCTAATTTGTTTCGCTGATCTCCCGTTTGCCCGAAAGTTGCAAGTTTTGCTCTTCTCTCCCGGTCACCATATGCGCCTTCTCTCCCCTGTTCTTGATACAACTGCTTCTACACCGGTTTTGGAAATAAGCCCCCCTCTGAATATCTTGACCAAGCATAAGTCTCCGATAAAAAATCAAATTTGTATGCCGTGTTCCTAGTTTTAAGATAGTTGTAATTTCTACACTTTGTTAAAACTATTGTCCCCCATCTTGTAAATAGAATTGTATCCCTAGTTGTAAATCATCTGAAATTTCTCATAAATATTTGTTCCCCCATTTGTGTACCAAACTATATTGTTAGTTTTAAGATAACTTAAAATATTTCGTAAAAAACTATTACTTGAATTCCTTGCTTTAAGATTTTTCATAAAAAAATCTTTTGTCCCCTCTCTTGTGTATAGAATCTTATTTCTAGTCTTAAGATAGCTGTAAAATTTTTCTCTTTAATAAAAAAAATATTTCAACATTTTTTTTAAATTCGTTTATTTGACACGGCTCATAGCGGTAGCTTAACGGAGCCGTAGATCTTTTATACGTTTACAATACATGTAAAAATAAAAACACAAGCAAGAATTAATTAATTGGATCTCGCGCGCAACTGTTTATTGCGAGCGTAGACCTTCTTTCGCAAAGTCTGTTGGCAAACAGCGTCAGGGGGGTCATTTAATTCTCTCTTGTTTTTCACGTCCCGGTCGAAGCTGGCTTGGTGTCCGGGATCAGATGTTCTCCCCTGCTTCTTGCAATTATTGTTAATCAGTGTAAAGCCGTCGTCATCGTTACCGCTGCTGCTTACAGTTGCTTTCAGGGTGCTGGATGATTCTTTTGCGGTTATCATTATGGTCTGCCACAAATTTGGCCCCCGTTTGTGGTTCAGGCATTGGTATTGAAAACTCTGTTTTAGGTTGGTTTGCCGTAGATGAGTTGGCAATCGGTTGAGATGCATTTTTCTCTGCATCTTCCGCGCAAGGATGTCCATGATGAGCTGTCTGATTACAATACTTACACGTAGGTGTTTGCCCCTCATGGGTGCATAGTGTAGTTTGCATAATTGTAGTTCCGTGAGTTTTGAGTTTTATTGTCAAGTAGGAGGGTATAGGCCTTTCAACCCGCATCCTCACTACAAAAACGCCGTTAGGAGTACCCGGGAAGAAGTTTCTCCAAGTATCAGGTGTAACGGATTCTACTTCTCCGTATTGCGACATGCATTTTACAATTGGCTCAGGAGGGGTTGTAAGTAGGGGTTTGCCCGCTACTCGGGTTCTTATTTGCCCGGCGTACCCTTCGCTTCAGGGCGGCCTAGGTGCCTCTACAGAATTTCGGATTTTCGTAACACAACAAACAAAAAGGAAAAACAAATAAATTAAATTTTACCGTGTTTTATTTTCACCTACTCTCCCTTCACTGTACACTGCTGCTGCGGGCGGATAGGCGGGCGGTTTCCTCCGACCGGCCGGGACAGCAACGGCCGAGTTCTCCCTATTTACGTTGGCTGCTCCGGCAGCGGTCCACAGTGGCGGGTCTTCAAACAAAAGTCGGACAAAACCTCAAATGTTACCTAATTTGGCTGAAAATCACAAATTAAGGTAATTTTGAGGTGCTGAGCTCATTTTTGATGTCAAAAGTTGTAAAATATTAAATGATTTTTTCCATACAGTGTCATTGAACCTTTCTTATAACTATGATCCCATTTTCATGATAGATTTTCCGTTACTGTTCACCAATGTCAGCAATATCATAAAAATGAAGAACAATACTTTAAATCTATTGTATAACATGTTGGTTTACTGTAGATTGTCTAACTATTTTACACAAAACACCCTGCGCCTCCACATCAGCAACAAAGCTTCAAAATCTCCTTAAACCTTTTTGCGCACCTAGGCGCAGAACGAGACCATGATATTCGAAAAGTAGAGGTTATTTACCATAGAATGTATACTATGTGACCGTTCCGAAATGATTCCGAAATTTGTTCAGAATACATTAGTGAAAAAAGTATTGTTGATCTGACCACCTCAAACAAATTTGAACTAAAAAGTCATAGTTCCAAGCAAATTTACTTAATCTAATTTATTCACTAACCAAGTTCTTTCGTTCCTCTACACAATGAAACTAGTTGTGCTAAAATCGGACCAAAATCAAAAGAGCAACATGCATTTGAAGTGAACAGAGCAATGGTGGTTTCGGAAATGAAAACCATTAAAAAGTCCGGACTTTGATACGTTTAAACTCATGTTAAAAATCATGTTCTTATCCAATGATCATAATATTTTGAATATACATCATTCAATACATGATAAATTTATGAAAAATAGAAAATATCAATATTTCAAAAATAAATTTTTGAGGTTTTGGCCAGCCTCCAGCCACTGTGCGGTCCTTAACAATTAGCTAGGGAGGTGAGCTTGGCTCTTTTGTTGGAACCTCCCTAGCGACGTTGGTGATGAATCACCGGATTCCCTTGCTCCCCGCAAGGAATCCCGAAAGACAACGCAGTGTTCTTCCCAGGCGGAGTCGTCGTCCTACCTGCTTCCATCTCCTTGACTGTTAGCTGCAGAGGAGAGCAAGGCTCGTTCGACTTATCCTCTGCAGCGAGAGGGGTGGGTGCGTCGGATCCTTAACGGTTAGCGGGGAAGCGAAAGCTCCTTGGTGATTAGCTTCCCCCGACGGCGATCCAGCATCACTATATGCACATGTGCCCGAACCACGGGCCGGCACTTTTGACGGATTTAATTTGCCGTCACACGCGCGCACTGAACTTTTCGTTACGGTGGCGGGAAACTGTCCCGAAGAAAAAACAATCTTGACGTCTGTTTGATGCCGTGGTCCGTCACTTTCTACTCTTTTACGATGGCCGCCTTCCGCACTCTACAACAACAAACAAGCACCAAAAAAAACGCACCGCCGCATAGCTGTCATCGCTATAGCACAGCATAGTCAGACCACTTTTGCAGCGAAAGGAGAGTGGTAACCTAACTAAACCCTATGCTATTTTTTTACAAATACACAACAAAAATTACTACACCTATCTGGACTAATAGCAACGTTCATGGACTATTATTTAAACGAAATTTACATCAAAAACATGAACGAGCATAATGAGCAGCGGTGAGTTATGTTGCAATAACAATACACTCTACGGAGAGAGTACGCACAAATAGGTATATTTCCACCCAGTGCTAAATTGTTACCCTGACGGGTTACAATCTCGCCCACACCGGGTGGAAAAAAATTGGCAACAATTTTTTTCTAACCTAACACCTAACACCGATACAATAATATTACGCAATGAATAAATAAATAAATAAACAAAGAAAAACTAAGTACACCTAATTATTTCTTCCGCAATTTATCAAAATTCATCAAAAAAAAATAATCGACCGGATGTCCTCATTGGTGAAAAGTTTGCCTGTGTTTGGTCTGATAATACTGACAGCGTACGCGAAGCGAGAGGTTGTCAGCCATTGTCATTATTCGGTTATGGGTTGAACCCTAAATCCAATCCGAAAACAAGATCGGTAACAACTCGATATTCCCAAAATTCTGCAAGTGGCATTGACAATTTTCAATGTTTCAACTTGCAGGAGAACGGTTGTCGGCATTATATTGTTCTTTTTCATCGACTGTCCAGAAATGTCTTACGTGTCCTTACGATACCAGTACTACACACTTGTGTTGGGGATTCAATCCAAGTACATTCACACAGTCCCATTCATTCATCCTCAATCACTGGCCTTCTCGATCATTCACATTCCGATAAGCACTTCGAATTAACCCCAAAACAATTTTATCTTATCATTCACACATGCATTCATTCACTCTGTTCGATTCCACACTCATACATTCACTCATACCATACCGCTTAACACGTCATCGTTTCTCCCACTCACAGACATTCCGGACAAAAAGTTTGTATATTCGTCCCTTTTCGCCTCAAAACGCTTCCTACATGGCATAAGAAACGTTTGAGAGGGACCAAAGAATGTCTTTCGCATAATTTAAACAAATCAAAATGATTCCCACCGGAATCAAACGAACCATCCCAGGTTTAACCACAAACCCAAAATTATGCGAAATAAAATTGTATCTATCGACCCGAAATCGAAGACAGGGTACCGTTTTACCCCATTCGCTCTTCCACTTACACCACTCTGATCCAAATCGGGCTACACCTGCATGATGCAGAGCCTTGGTGCGAACATCGGGGAAATTGTCAAAAATGATATCATCCATCTGAATGGATGAATGAATCATCATCAAAACAAAACAATACGGATCGCGGAATCGTCCCCCGCATCGTATTTCGCGATTTTTATCCGGTTTACGGTCAATTCGCGCGTTTTCTCGCGATAGTTTCGGCCGGGAATCAGCCGCGCTAGTGTTTGTGTCCCTATCGAAGAAGGAATCAGTGAGTTTATTGTGAGATTGTGCTCCAAATAAGGAGAGTTTATAAAATTTCGTGCCCCCGTAGGTGCAAGTATTCCCCACGAAGAGGGGTTCTTGGAAAAAAGTTTTATGTTGCCGAACACGGCAGGAAATAATGTTTTTTTGATGCGTCCGGGACCTTCAAGAATTGCACGGTGTAAAATTTTTCTGTTTTAAAGTGTGTAAATTCCACTCCGCCGCTGCCGTGCCAGGTCCCGGGGCATACGTTAAGTGTAATTATTTGGTTACCTCACTGCGTGAGTGGGGCGCAAAAGAATTTTATTTTTCGGTTTGCCGAATACGGCAGATAGTGTTGTGTATGCATCCGTTGACCAAACGACGGTACGGTGTAGTATACTTGTTTTTAAGTAGAGAATTCCACCCCTCCGTAACCGTCACCGGTGCCAGAGCATATATGTTGTGCGGATGTTTGTTTACCACACTGCGCGAGTGTGGCTCTGAAAAATTGCAGGAGGGATGGTTTTGAAGAACCTTCCCGCAGCCGTTTTGGTCTTCCTCGAATTTAATAGAGAGGACAGAGAAACTTATTTTATTTTTATTCGGACCAAAGTCCGTGTTGTTACCGTCGGGAACTGACGGCTGCTTTTGGAAAACTCCCAAGTGAGTAATCCATATAAAAACATACCGTCAGTCCACAGACGGCACGGAAAAGTTTTTATGCTGGTTTAAGGAGATTTGCTGGCCAAACTCCAAGATTTTTACCTGCTAAATCCTCCAGCTCGTAGGAGGATACACCCTTTTTTGAGACAATTTTTGCCGGTAAGTATTGTGGTCCAAGTTTATCATTGTAAGACTCGAGTGCATTCGACAACTTCATGTTTCGACGGTACACCATTTGTCCCGTTTCAAAAGGTTTGGAGAACTTTCGATGACGCAAGTTGTACTGATGTCGAATGCCCTCGCTTGCCTTTGCCAAATTTTTGACCACAATCTCCCGGATTTTGTCTATCTGTTGGTGTCTTGTTTCTAGGTCACCCTCACCGGAAATCCTGCTGAAGTCATCGGCAGATGCCATTTCACACCCATGTATAATGAAATGAGGACTGAATCCAGTGGAGGAATGAACGGTAGTATTTAGGATGCGCTCCACATCACTGATGTGGACATCCCAGTTGCACTGCTCGGTTCGAGCATATGCCCGGATTGCGGTGTTTATCGAGCGATTTGCTCGCTCCACTGGGTTAGCCTGCGAATGATAGCGGGAGTTCAGCCAATGTTTGACGTTGGTTTCTTTTATGAATTGACTGAACTCCTTCGAGGTGAAAATGGAGGCATTGTCGCTTAGCAGAATTTCCGGGCTACCATGGCGATTGAACCACTGTTCGCGCAGTATCGTACAGAGTGATGTACTAGCGATTTTGCGAACGGGGGTTAACATGACGTACTTGCTGAAGACGTCGAGGACGACAAGCAAGTGTCGATTGCCACGTTTGCTTTTTGGAAGAGGACCAATATAGTCCACAGAAACCATTCGCCATGGTGCATTAGTCGCACGCGACTGACCCATTTCGGGCTGGACTGGGACGAAAGGAGCTTTGATTTCCTTGCACGTCCCGCATTCTCGAATAAACTTTCGTATTTCCGATCCCATACGAGGCCAGTAATATCGCAACTGCACTTCGTGGATCGTTTTATCGTATCCCACGTGAAGCAATTTTTCGTGGGTACGTTGTATCAAATCTTGACGGAACTCGGGTGCTGGGACGAGTTTCCAACTGAACCGCGAGTCGCACGGAACAACTTTCGAGTTTACATACTTGAAAAGTTGATCATTTTCTACTTTGAAGTCGGCATAGTCGTCAGGATTTTGGATAACTTTGGACTTCATGGAACAGTACCAGTCTGAGGTGGACAAAGCGGAAACGGCTGCTACGGCCCGGGATAACGCATCTGGAACGACATTGTCCTTGCCTTTCCGGTGCTCAATAGACATGTCGTAGAGTTGCAATTCTAAACTCCAACGACTCAAACGTGAACTGGTTTTCCATTTAGTCTTCAGTATCCATGTAATCGCTGGCGAATCAGTGACCAGTCGAAAATGATAACCTTCCAAGTAACCTCGGAAGTGTTCAACCGCCATTATCACCGCCAGACCGTCCTTCTCAGTTGCATGATAGTTCCTTTGGGGAGTGGTCAGTTTGTGCGAAAAGTAAGCAACTACTTTCTCGCCCTCGGGATACTCCTGCACCAGAACAGCAGCGACTGCTACGTCACTAGCGTCTGTCTGAAGGATAAACTCTTTGGAGAAGTCTGGTGGGACTAAAACTGGAGGAGTGACTAGAAGTTCCTTAATTTTAAGGAACGCGAGTTCTGCCTCGGAGTTCCAAACTAAGCTCTTGGTTTTCGTTTTGAGCAGATCGGTCAAGGGAGCAGTGACCTCACTGAACCGATCAATGAAGCGGCGGTAATAACCGCACATACCTAGGAAACGACGAAGTTTCGTCACGGTAACAGGTCTCTCGTAGTCGAGAATCGGCTGAATTTTGTCAGGATTGACCTTGAGACCGTCCCGATTCAACAAATAACCAAGAAACTTTAGTTCGGGGACTCCAAAACGGGATTTTTCCAAATTGATGGTTAGGTTGGCTCTTGCTAGACAATCGGCGACTGCTTTGAGCAACTGTATGTGATGCTCGAACGTTTCGCTTACCACGATGATGTCATCTAGGTAGACGAAAACGTAAGGTTCCCATTTACCTCGTCCAAGAACCTGGTCCATCAGTCGCGCCAGAGTAGCGGGGCTGTTGACGAGACCAAATGGTAGACGAGTAAATTGGAACATACCTCTGCCGGGAACACTGAAAGCGGTATATTTGCGACTATCCTTGGCCAGGGGTACCTGGAGAAAGGCCTCCTTCAAGTCTATAGTAGACAGGTACTTCGCCTTGGGTAAGCCGCCCAATATTCGCCCAGGGTGGGGCAGAGGGTATGCATCTCGTACAGTACGCTCATTGAGAGGCCTAGCGTCTAGACAAAGGCGAATTGAGTCGTCTGGTTTCGTGACCGCCACAATATTAAGCGACCAATCCGAATCAGACTCCTCGATAATTCCCATAGACCGCCATCGGTCAACTTCTTCCCAGACCTTAGACAGTTTCTTTGGGCTCATGTGATAAGGATATCGGCAAACGGGTGCCGCACCTTGGAATTCATCTTTGATGACAATACTGTGCTCTGTGAATGAGGTTGGGCTTAGCTTTCCGGGCTCTACTGCCTGGAAACACTTCTTTACTTCTTCTACGCGCGCTAACTGTTCCGAAGTGAGTATCGACTCACGCGGTACTTCATCTTCTTCGTCGTCTTCCGATTCCTGACCTGAGTTCAACAGAGCACAGTTTTGTATCTCAGGAGAAATCCCAAAGGCGCGCCAAAGCAAGGCTTTGAAGGATTTGCCGTACACTGCGACAATTGCAAATGGACGGTTATCGAACGGGTCGTCAAGGACGATGGTTTCGACAGATAACGAATTATCATAGTCCTCATCACGAGCCGGTCGAAAACTGTCGTAAATCTGGGGATTAATTATTAGTTGTTTGGAGCGCTGCTTTACTTCCAACTGCGACTTCAGTTGGCTCTGATTCCGTTTTTTAGGCAGTAAGGGCAACGAGAAACATCAAAGCCTTTAAACCCGCACACGATACAGAAGACCCGTTTTGGTTTCCGGCATTCCTCATATCCGTGTCCTTTGTCTCCACAATTGTAGCAGGCGCCGAGCACGGGAGGACGATGCTTTTCCACCAAATACTCCAGACACATTATAGGTTTCTGCGGTGGTTCGATTGGTTTTTGATTGTTTCCCTCGAGATTCTTTCCGTCCTGATTCCCTTGCTGTTTCTTTTTCTGGTTGTCAGGAGGCTTGTTTGAATCAAGACCTGCCGGTTTGGCATTCTTGCTCCAAAACGTTTTGGATTTTGCGTTGCCGTTATTCTGTCCACCTCCCTTTTGGTTTCGATTATTTTGTTTTTGTTTGTTTTGTGGTGGATTATCAGAATAAGCAGCAATTTCCCGAGAAGAACCGAAAACTTTCTGATAAATCGGCGTCTTGGAGGCGTCGATTGATTCACCAAGACTCATCAATTCTGAGAGCGTGTTCACTGGCCTGAGGATAAGCATTTGTTTATAGTCGGCTTTCAAGTTCCGCTTGAGCACGTCGAGTTTTTCGCTCGGTGCCATTGGAACCGTCATAGCACGAAATATTTTCTCCATTTCCAGGAAATATTCCTGGAAAGATTCGTTACGCATCTGCCGGCGCTGGAGAGCCTTCATTTTGAGCGTAGCATCAAGTTCAGGATGTACGAAATTTACCTTGAGCTCGCAAACAAGATGGTTCCAGTTAAACAACCGGTTTTGCGCACGCATAGCCTGATACCAGGTCAAAGCATTGCCAGTGAACAGATGCATCGCAGAATTGAAAAGTTCTTCTTCGCACATTTGTTCACACGCAGCGTAATTTGCTACGGTGTCCAAAAACTCATTAAGTCCAGTTCCTTCATCAGTTCCAGCATACTTCCGAATCTTCCAATCAGCGACGCGTTGCGGGTTTCGCGAGTAATTCCTGGGGGCCACCATCGATCCGTTTCCCGCATGGGTGGATATCGAAAAGTTTGGATATGATGGTCCCGCCAGCTGTTCGGTCAATTCAGGAACGTAAGGCTGGTTCTGAGTTTGGTACGGGGCTGTGAATCCAGTATTCTGTTTCGGTTTCTCGATAGGAAGTGATGGACATAGATTTTGTTGACCCGAGAATTCTCGCTTCAACACAAATTGATCGGGACTGGGCGCCAGTGTTGGGCGAGGAATCTCTGGTGCATCAAATGAATCGGGTACGTCCATCAAACGCAAATCTTCCAGATCGGTCTGCAGATCCTTCTCGGAGACCCTTTCCTTCTGATGTACTAGTGCCCGAAGTTCATTCACGGATTCACGAAGTGAGACAACTTCTTGAACCGTCTTTCTCAAAACTGACGAAATTGTTGTCAGTGAAGCAATCCCGCCCATTAGCGTTTCGGTAGCTTTTGAAAAAGCATCAGATCCCTGAGACGCTAGGGCTTTATTATCGTCGGATTGCTGTCGCAATTGCCGAATCTCGTCCCTCATCTTGCACAAGACACGCAACAGGTCGTCTCCTACGAGCTGTTTGGAAAGAGATTCTTCGTTATCGGAAGGATTGGATCCCTGTGGAATTGCAGGTACGTCTGTACTCAGCAAATCTCCCAAAATTTCTCCATCCTCCCCTTCTTGGTTGTCGGGAGGAAGTGCTGCCTGTTCGTCACTGAAATGACTGGCATAAACTGCTAGAACTTCCTCCAGCAACCCCGAAATTTCCTGGTTGACCTCCCCTGCCGCATAATTTCGGATAACCTGGAGCCTAGACCCCAAATGAAGCAACCGTGTTCGGTAAATCTCCTTGTTTGGGCACCGGTACTGGAGATCTTCCTTGATTGTTAGTAATTTACCAAGGCAGATCTACTTTTCTTCACCCACGTCACCCCGGAAATTGCGTACTAATTCCCTCCGAGACGACCGCTCATGCGACAAAATTCCCCGAAGACGCCGCTGCCGCTGGACACCCGAAAGATCCGAATCAGGAGAGATAAAAATGCTTCGAGATAGCAACTCAAAATCCAGCTCATCGAAATGCAAATGATCGACGCGCATGAACACACACGCTTGGTTGAATTTCTCCAACGCCATCATAACTTGCGCTATATTGGAAGAAAACACCAAGACACAAAGCATGTAAGTACTGACACGGTATTATTTTCGATTTTTCGCCCACTAACGATTCCCTTAAAATTTCAGGAAATCAAGCTGTTCCAAAAATGTCTCAAACCGGATTGAGAATTCAAGGCGATTGGCCACCGCAACCGAATGATAACAACAACCTTCAAACTACTCGTCCGGCAGACCAAACACAAACAACGCAATCCACAAATTCGGACAAAAAAAGAAAATGCAAAAATCAAAAAACAATACCAAAAATGTAAATAAATAAATAATACGACCGCGGAACAATATTGCGGAAGAAACCTCACCACTGTTCTACGAAAATCCTCTATTTAGTAGAAGCACCCCACACTCCGGAAGAAAAAAATATTTTCCAAAATAGGAAAATATTTTTTTCAGTGTGTTTTGCGCTGTACGCCAAAGGTAAGTAGGGGTTTGCCCGCTACTCGGGTTCTTATTTGCCCGGCGTACCCTTCGCTTCAGGGCGGCCTAGGTGCCTCTACAGAATTTCGGATTTTCGTAACACAAAAAACAAAAAGGAAAAACAAATAAATTAAATTTTACCGTGTTTTATTTTCACCTACACTCCCTTCACTGTACACTGCTGCTGCGGGCGGATAGGCGGGCGGTTTCCTCCGACCGGCCGGGACAGCAACGGCCGAGTTCTCCCTATTTACGTTGGCTGCTCCGGCAGCGGTCCTTAACAATTAGCTAGGGAGGTGAGCTTGGCTCTTTTGTTGGAACCTCCCTAGCGACGTTGGTGATGAATCACCGGATTCCCTTGCTCCCCGCAAAGAATCCCGAAAGACACCGCAGTGTTCTTCCCAGGCGGAGTCGTCGTCCTACCTGCTTCCCTCTCCTTGACTGTTAGCTGCAGAGGAGAGCAAGGCTCGTTCGACTTATCCTCTGCAGCGAGAGGGGTGGGTGCGTCGGATCCTTAACGGTTAGCCGGGGAAGCGAAAGCTCCTTGGTGATTAGCTTCCCCCGACGGCGATCCAGCATCACTATATGCACTTGTGCCCGAACCACGGGCCGGCACTTTTGACGGATTTAATTTGCCGTCACACGCGCGCACTGAACTTTTCGTTACGGTGGCGGGAAACTGTCCCGAAGAAAAAACAATTTTGACGTCTGTTTGATGCCGTGGTCCGTCACTTTCTACTCTTTTACGATGGCCGCCTTCCGCACTCTACCACAACAAACAAGCACCAAAAAAACGCACCGTCGCATAGCTGTCATCGCTATAGCACAGCATAGTCAGACCACTTTTGCAGCGAAAGGAGAGCGGTAACCTAACTAAACCCTATGCTATTTATTTACAAATACACAACAAAAATTACTACACCTATCTGGACTAATAGCAACGTTCATGGACTATTATTTAAACGAAATTTACATCAAAAACATGAACGAGCATAATGAGCAGCGGTGAGTTATGTTGCAATAACAATACACTCTACGGAGAGAGTACGCACAAATAGGTATATTTCCACCCAGTGCTAAAGTGATTGCATTCAAGTCGTCGTTACAGTTCGGTCGCGTTTCCATTTGCGCCGTTTAAAGTTTAACCGTGCGTGTTTTAATTTGTATTGTTTTCATTTATCATTGCTGCGTAAGTAAAACATGCCGTGCGCGATTAATAATTGTACAGCGAGTGACGACAAACATGTGTGGTACTGCCATGGATCATGCGGGAAAAAATTCCACGCTGCATGCGTTGGTGCTCAGAGGAATCATGAGCAAAGAATACTAACATACATGCTGCCAATATGCTACGAGTGCCAGAAGCGTCTCGTGATGGAGTTAAATTTCGATAAACTGTACAGACAACAACAAGAAGCCATCAACCTCAACAAGCTAGTTATGGAGTCGAATCACAAACTCACATCCACATTTAGCAACTTCAATGTCCGAGATGGATTTGAATGTATCGAAATGCTCTTAAACGAGTTGAAAGGCGAAATTAAAACAACTGCAGCTAATCATAATAACGCGGTTGCACACATAGCCAAAACCTCGGAGTTGTGGAATGAGCTGGCTGCTTCCAACAAAACTGGCAAAACTGATGTCGTTGCCACAAAAAATCACTTAACATCATTATTCGACATATCGATGAAAGCTACGAAAAACAACATCGCAGCCTATGTCAATGAACTGACCACCGATATGACACGCGAGTTGAAACAAATTTGTTCAGAAATTGAAAAGGTCAGCAGCGTGATAACTGACATGGCTAACAACTGTTCGGCACAGAATATGAGTTATGTAAACCCAATATTTACGGATGATATTATCGATGAGTTAAAGCAAATTTCTAGCGCAGTAAACTCACTGGAACAAAAGACTGTTGCTTCACCCACAACAGATTCCTTCCCTAGTTTAGAGGCTGAGATGTCCGTCGAGGCAGCCAGTAACTCAGGCTGGCGTTTCCTTGGCAACTCTAAGGTATGGAAGGCTGATTGGTCCGAATACGACGCACGTAAATTGCGGCGTCTCAATCAACAAAAAGCGGCGGAGAAAGCAAGAATAAAGAAGAAACGGAATAAACAGAGGCCCGCTAATGCACTTGACACCACCCGTAACAGTAATAATAATACCAAGCGTCGCAAGAATCACGGTTACAAGCACCACACAATTTTCGACAAAAATAACGGATGTGATTACAACCACAGCAGATTTGCGTACCATGATAACAAACGCCGCGACATCGACAATCTTCCGTTGAATAGAGAGCTACTGGCTGAGGCAAAGAAACGTTTTTCGAGGCCACCTTCAACTTCGTTCAGACCTACCGTTGCATTCCAGAGAGGCGATGTTTTAAACCCGTGCCCTACCGACCAACCTAGCACCTCACATCGAACAGCTGCTGCCACACCTATGTACCCCTCCGGAATTGGCGCCTGTCAGTGTTTTTGCCGCAATCGACGCGCTCATTAGAGCAAGATAATAATGAATTGACAAATCTTATTGCGATTCAAGATTTAGAAGAGGTAGAGCTAGGTCTAATTAATTCCCATTCAACTAACACTTCTCCAAGAGAATCTCAGTCAAGAACAGAAATCTTGGTCTATTGCCAAAACTTTAACCGCATGAAAAGTGCAGCTAAGATGAATGTGATTCAAAACAAAATATTAGGTTGTCATTATTCCGTAATTTTAGCAACTGAGACTAGTTGGGACGAAACAGTGAGAAGTGAAGAAGTTTTCGGGAGCAATTACAATGTCTTTAGGGATGATCGTGATTGTCATGTATCTGGTAAGAAGTCAGGAGGGGGAGCTTTGATTGCGATTTCAGCAAAACTAAATGCAGAAGTTATCAAAACTATAAAATCAAAAGAATTCGAGCATGTGTGGGTGAAAGTACATGTTAAAGACGAAACTCACGTTTTCGCTTCGGTGTATTTTCCTCCAAATTTTGCTCGAAAAACGACTTACGAAAAGTTTTATCATGCTGCTGAATGCATTATTAATAGTCTTTCCCCGCACGTAAAAGTTCACATATATGGCGATTTCAATCAACGCGGTATTGATTTCATACCAGATGCTGATAATGAGAGCATCCTACTTCCTGTTGTAGGGGAAAATGAAACTTTGCAGTTCATTTGCGATAAATCTGCCAGTTTAGGACTTAATCAAATAAATCACATAAGAAATCAGCGACATTGCTATTTAGATTTATTAATGACGAATATAGACGAAGACTTCTGTGTAACGGAATCACTTACTCCCTTATGGAAGAATGAAGCTTATCATACAGCCATTGAGTTTTCTATATTCTTGCATGTTAACGACAGACCTGGTGATAGTGAATTTGAGGAGGTATTTGATTACGAGTCCGCTAACTATGAAAGCTTGAGGCAAAAAATTAATGCAATAAACTGGCAAATGATTTTAAGAAATGAAGAAAATGTTGAAGCTGCCGTAGACATCTTCTACAAAATATTATTTGAAGTCATTCACGAAGATATACCTTTGAAAGGAAGAAGGCGTCACTATAACTCAAAACATCCCATCTGGTTTAATAGAGAAATCAAAAATTTAAAAAATCGTAAGCAGAAAGCACACAAAATCTACAAAAAATACAACAGCGAAGATAACTTAACAAACTATTTAAATCTATGCGATCAATTGAACCTTGCCATTGATATCGCGTTTGAAGAGTACAATGCAAGAACAGAACGCAATATAAAAACTTGCCCAAAAAACTTCTTTAATTACGTAAAAACTAAAATAAAATCGGATTATTTCCCAACAGAAATGCATCTTGATGGAAAGGTAGGCGATAACTCAGAGGAAATCTGCAATCTTTTTGCAACATTCTTCCAGGAAGTTTACACTACATTTTCAGAGAAGGATCGAGAGCGTGAATACTTTTCTTTCCTCCCAGAACTTTCAAGAGATATTAACATTAAACAGATAAAAGTACATACAATCATGGATGCCTTAAAAAACTTGGATAGCTCTAAAAGCCCTGGACCTGATGGCGTTCCACCGGTGTTCTTAAAAACTTTGTCAATAGAATTAACCGCTCCTTTATTTTGGCTTTTTAACATGTCTCTAGAATCAGGTTGTTTTCCTAAAACATGGAAAAGCTCTTTCCTAGTTCCAATTTTTAAAAATGGCAAAAAATCTGATGTGCGTAACTATCGTGGAATAGCTATCATCTCGTGCATTCCCAAGATTTTCGAGGCGATTGTTAATGAAAATTTATTCCACCAAATCAAGAACAGAATTACCCATGTGCAACATGGTTTTTTCAAAGGGCGTTCTACAAGTACAAATCTACTCGAATTCATTAACTACACATTAACAGCAATGGATAACGGAAACCACGTTGAAGCTCTTTATACAGATTTTAGCAAAGCATTTGATCGCATCGACATACCCATGCTACTTTTTAAATTAGAAAAAATAGGGTTTGAGCCAGGACTTCTTACATGGGTACAATCATATCTTACAAATCGTGAACAAGCTGTTAGATTTAAAGGGATAAAATCAATCCCAATTCAAGTTACATCAGGAGTCCCTCAAGGGTCTCATTTGGGCCCGCTATTCTTTATTTTATTTATTAACGACATTTCCTTCATTCTAAAAAATGTAAAAGTTCTTATATATGCTGATGATATGAAACTATTTCTAGAAATAAGAAATGGTGAAGACTTTCAGACATTTCAAAACGAAGTAAATATATTTTATACATGGTGTAATCAAAGCCTGCTGAAACTGAATGTAAAAAAATGTAATTCCATAACATTGAGTAGAAAGAATAATATACAGAACAATAGAGTCTTATTGGGAAACCAACAAGTAGAAAAGTGTGACAGAATAAGAGATCTAGGAGTTATTATAGATTCCAAAATAACATTCATAGATCATTATAACACAATAATTAACAAAGCAAACAGCACACTAGGTTTTATTAAACGCTTTAGCTATAATTTCCAAGATCCCTACACAATAAAAACATTATATGTAGCCTATGTGCGTTCAACACTAGAATATTGTAGCATAGTTTGGTCGCCTTTTTCAGCAACGCATGCAAACCGGATAGAATCAGTACAAAAGCAGTTTTTGATGTTCGCTCTTCGTAAACTAGGTTGGACTGGACTACATTTGCCATCTTATGAAGCACGGTGCATGCTAATTGACATTCAAACCTTGAAAGATCGTCGTGAATTTACTATGGTATCATTTGTAAACGACATTGTATCACATCGTATTGATTCAATCGAACTTTTATCGAAACTAAATTTTTATGCTCCTTCTCGACAACTACGTAACCGCAGCATCTTTTGTACAATTCGCCATCGCACTAGTTACGCCAAGTTTGGCCCTTTAAACCAAATGATGAATATTTACAACAAACATTGCGAAAGCATTGACTTCACTATGTCGAAAACAAAACTTAAGCAGCAGTTTAAAGTAAACCAAAATTTTAACTAGTGTTAATTTAGTTTAATAATTATTGTAAGAAACCGGTCTACATCTGATTGACGACTTGAAATAAATAAATAAATAAATAAATAAATAAATAAATAAATAAATAAATAAATAAATTGTTACCCTGACGGGTTACAGGGTACGAGGTGATAGGTCATATAACCTTACATCTATATAATCATTCTCAATATATACGGGAATCTTAATTCCAACGTTTTCACTTTCAACCACGTGTTTTAAGGTGTTCTTCAAAGCGAAACGCTCGGCTTGTGCTCCGGGGGAAGTACCTGTGTCGAATCGATTATTTTGGACATCGCAGCAGCAAAGCTCTTCCAATCAATGTTTCGTGTGAGGTCGTAGGGAACTTTGATTGGTCCCGAAGGTCTTGAACGAGTGGTGATTGCAATTACATTCGGCAGGTGATCACTACCGTGGGGATCAGATACTACTTTCCACTTGCTATCTAACCGTAGTGATGTCGAGCATAGAGATATGTCCAGTGCACTTGCTGGTGGTCTAGGAATCTGTGTCATTTCCCCTGTGTTACGAATTGTCATATTGAAGTTGTCACAAAGGTCTTGAATTGTCGAGGGTTGATTATTGTCGTATAGAGAGCCACACCCTGTGCCGTGAGAGTTAAATTCTCCAAGAAGCAGGCGGGTCGAAGGAAGGTGTTCAATCACGTTGGAGAATCTTCGATATCCCATCATGGCCCTAGGAGGAATATAATTAGAAGCAATGCAACGATCTTTGCCTTTGATCGTTGTTTGACAAGCGACAACTCCAACGTCGAAGGGAGGTTGATTTGATTGAAGTAGTAGCACTTTTTGATCCCTAAAAATACCCCTCCATATGAATCTTCTCGATCCAAGCGGATATTGTTAAAATCGTGGAAGTTGAAGTTTATATTAGAGGTAAGCCATGTTTCACATAGAGAAAATGCATCACAATGATTGTAATTTAGCAAGTGTTTTAATGAACCAAATTTAGGGATAATACTTCTGCAGTTGCACTGTAAACAGTGATCAGATCCGTGATTTGGTTTAATAAGTTAGCCATCGAAGGATACGATCGCTGCAAGGAGGGGCCATTGTTCAGTCAACTGTTTACAAAACTATTCTAATTGATGGTAGAATAGCAACCAGCAAGCTTTTCATAGGATCGGTAATGTTGAAAGCTGTGAATATCCAGTCTACAATGTCAGAAAATTTAAGGAATTACGTTTTAGGTTGAGTTTCTAACTGTAAATTGCGAGCATCGGATTTTTGGTGCTTCGGGGAGTGCTGAAAACTCATGGTTGTATCTCAATTTCTCAACACCAGGAGGTATTATCTTCAGATTTGTAGCAGCACTGCCACTTCATGAACTATTTTTATTTTGTATCCTTGTTTGGGACAACCTAAGACCCTTACGTGATAATTCGGGCGAGTTTTGATTAGATTTTTTTCTAGTGTTTCCAAGCGGATCCAAAGAATGCCCCTCGCAAGGGTCATTAGAGGCATTATCGTCAGTTGGCAGAAGAGCGTATGGGTTTCAAAGATAAGTTTTTTAAGCATTTCTGCGTAAGAGCGTCTGGAGCGATCTTTGGCGGATCGCTTCAGTTTATCCGCGCGAAGTTTGTACGTTGGGCATGTCAAAAGTGCATGCGGATTCTCCCCACATTATACATACTTCTCAGAGGGCCTGCCGCAAGTATCATCCGCATGGCGTGCTCCTCATTTACCGCACCGTTGCTTTTCGCTACAGTAGGTGGCCGTATGACCTAGCTGCTTGCAGTTGGAACAATTCATAACCCGCGGTACAAACAGACGCACAGGTAGCTCGGAAGGGTTGATCTGGCGAAGAATGCGCGAAACAAGTCTGATGGATAGTAATTCCCATCTTCGATGGACTTTGAGTGTGCTTGATTGCTAAACCCGCATCACTTACCACACCGTCAATCTCCATACCACGAGAAGGATTGTAGACGCGATATTCCATTGTGAAGAGGCTATTGCTAACTATTGCTATTGTTTGTAACGACTAAGCGCAGTTTATCTGACTGAACCTTTTTAATCTCGGTTACGACCGAGTAGCGTTTTGTCAGCTCCGATGCAACAGTTATGCTGTAACACGAAAATATACCACCCAAGGACCAACGGATCCATCCTGGTAAGCCTTGACTCGCTGGCGAATGACGGATCTCAATAGTGGCATGTCTGTAATAATATACGTACATGGAACTATTGAGAACCAGAGCTACAGGTCCAAAGCCCTGGTAAAGGAGGATGGTTGTGATGATCCGGGCCGAGATCACCACGTAAAGCAAGGTAGGGCATAACCCCAATTCCAAGGCGTGAAGCGACCCGTGACGAGGGATGAGTGATCGACGGGGTGAAAAAGATGTTCGATCGTTAACGGAGCCTGTGGGGTACCTGGGCAACCCCCACAGTAAGCGTCCCTTACCACGCTAATGCGGAGCTCTGGCGTGGCGGACATTTATTTCTCGCGCAACTCGTGGGATTTTACATGGAGTTATCAAAAAATAAAAACAAACAGACGGAGGTGCCAAACCCCTTCGCTAGAGGTGGTTTGGCGAGGTCTCTCCCCCCCCCCCCCCCGTGGGGAGAGTAGTGGAGCGATGAGTGCTGCATCTGAAAGCACCAGTGACTCCCCAGCAGCGGTAGGAAATAGCCCTACCAGTGCACCGGAGGGGCCACTATCTGCGATGCGCAAAGTAGCGAAGCAACTCGATTCAATAATCGAGTTCGCTAGCGCAAAGCAGAATATAGCCAAGGAGTTGAAGTTGAGCCTCCTGGAGTTCCGGAAAGCTGTTCGTGTCGCAAGACAGGAACAGCAGGCCTATGCTAAGAGGGTGGAATGTCGGGAGAGGCCCGACAGAGAAACCCAGACAGTGGCCTCCAATAGGGAGGAAAGAGAGAAGGTCGATAGAGGTTCACAGACAGTGGCCTTTACCTTCTACGGAGCAGCCACGTCGATCGGAGCGGCGACCGAGTTCCCCTCGAAGGGAAAAGGAAAGGGCAATCGCAAGACGGCATCGAACGCGAAGCGCCCTAGGAAGTCGCCAGGCGAGGGTTCCAAAACCGACACCACTCGGCGTGCAACCGTTAAGGTCAAACGCCGTTTGGGCGAGGTAAGCGAGGGCGAGAGTGACCTCGCTGTGGAGAGCGATGGTACCAGCAACCCGGCACGACCGGGGCAGGGGGGCTCATACCCCTGGACGCTGGTCATCAAGAAAAAGCCGGCACCGACACCGGAGGTACCGCGGCCTGCGAAGAAGGCCAAGGACAGAGGCGAAGCCTTGTGGTTAAAAACCGACAAGGACAAATACGCCGATGTCCTAAAATCGATGAAGGCGGCCGAAAGCCTCTCGGCCGTTGGGCAGGATGTGCGCAGCGTAAGACGCACTAACACGGGAGAGATGCTTCTGGTACTGAAGCGAGGCGCACAATCTAGTGCAGTATACAAGGCCTTGGCCCAAGAGGTCCTTGGTGAGGGCGCCCAAATCAGGTCGCTAGGTGCGGAAACGACTCTCCAGTGCAAGCACTTGGACGAGTTCACGACCGCAGAAGACGTCGTCGCAGCCGTTAAGGAGCACTGCGACGTCACAATCGAGCGGGCCTCTGTGCGATTGAGAGATGGATTCTCTGGCACCCAAGTAGCCTACTTCAGGCTACTGAGGGCGGATGCCAAAAAGGTAACCGAGAAAGGGAAGCTGAAGATCGGCTGATCGGTATGCCCTATTAGTATACCCCAGCCGCCTTCAGTGGATAGGTGCTATCGGTGCCTTGAGTCCGGCCACAAAGCATACGAATGCAAAGGCATAGATAGGAGCAAACTATGTCGTCGCTGCGGCGAGGAGGGACATAAAGAGCGGGGGTGCACTAAGGCACACAAGTGCCTTATCTGCACCGCTAAGAAGCAAGCCCATAAACATGCTATGGGCGGACCTTCGTGTCCCTTCGGTGAGTTAAATAAGAAGAAGCCGTGAACGTCACACAGCTAAATCTTAACCATTGTGCAGCAGCCCAACAGCTGCTGTGGCAGTCGGTCTCGGAGTCGAGGACAGATGTCGCCCTCTTATCAGACCCGTACAGCATTCCTGCCGGCAACGGCAACTGGGTGTCGGACGGGTCTGGAATGGTGGCAATCTGTACAACGGGACGGTTCCCGGTTCAAGAGGTAATACACCCCTCCGCCGAGGGTGTGGCGATTGCCAAGATCAATGGTGTGTTCTATTGCAGCTGCTACGCCCCACCAAGGTGGCCAATAGAACAGTTCTACCAGATGATAGACAGGCTCTCGTCGGACCTAGTGGGCCGGAAACCGGTAGTAATAGCGGGAGACTTTAACGCTTGGGCAGTGGAGTGGGGCAGCCGCTGTACAAATAGCAGGGGTCAAGCGCTAATGGAAGCGCTTGCGAAACTCGATACTGTGCTAGCTAATAATGGCTCCGCTAGTACATTCCGTAGAAACGGAGTGGAGGCGTGGATTGATGTGACCTTTGCCAGCCCGAGTCTGGCTCCAGGCATGGAATGGAGGGTAGACGAAGGCTACACCCATAGCGACCATTTAGCAATCCGCTTTAAGATCAACTATGGTGTGCAGCATCCGAGGGCGGGAGATCCCTGTCAGGTACGCGGGTGGAAGTCCAATCACTTCGACAGCGAAGCTTTCACCGCTGCCCTGGGCCTCGAGGCCAACACCGACAGTCTAAGCGGGGATGCGCTGGTAGCTGTTCTATCACGCGCGTGCGACGCCACTATGCCGAGAAAAACACTGCAAAGAAACGGTAGATGCCCGGTATACTGGTGGAGTGCCGAGATTGCAGCTACGGTCAGCCTGCCTCAGAGCTAGACGTAGGATGCAAAGAGCTCGCACCGAGGATGCAAGAGAGAATCGCCGTGAAGTGTTTCGAGCTGCGAAATTAGCCCTTAACAAGGCTATTAAAAGCAGCAAGAGAGCGTGTTTCGACAACCTGTGTGAGAGTGCCAACGCGAATCCGTGGGGTGACGCCTACCGGATTGTGATGGCCAAGACCATAGGGGGCTCCTCACCCCCAGAACGGTCTCCGGACCGGTTGGCAACGATCATCGAAGTACTCTTCCCGTCTCGAGCCACAAGCCCCTGGCCACCTGCATTACGAGACAGTGCGGGCACGGTCGAAATGGTGGCTCCAGTGACGAATGAAGAACTACTCGCAGTGGCTAAATCCCTAGCAATGAACAAAGCTCCAGGGCCGGATGGAGTTCCAAACAACGCTCTCAAGGCAGCTATCATAGCGAACCCGAACATGTTCAGGCTAGCTATGCAGAGATGCCTTGACGAGTGCCGTTTACCCGATATATGGAAAAGGCAGAAACTGGTGCTGTTGCCGAAGCCCGGGAAGCCGCCAGGCGACCCATCGGCGTACAGACCAATCTGTCTGATAGACACGACTGGCAAACTGCTTGAGAGGATCATCCTCAACAGGCTCACCCCGTACGCGGAAGGTACGGACGGTCTGTCAAGCAACCAGTTTGGCTTTCGGAAGGGTAAGTCCACAGTGGACGCTCTCAACTCAGTGATAAATACTGCTGAGATAGCGATCCAACAAAAAAGGCGAGGTATTCGATACTGTGCGTTAGTGACACTTGACGTGAAGAACGCATTCAACAGCGCAAGCTGGGATGCCATCGCGCTCTCGTTACACCGGCTTAGCCTACCGGTGGGTCTGTACCGGATCCTGGAAAGTTACTTCCAAAACCGCGTACTGCTATACGAGACCAATGCCGGTCAGAAAAGGGTTCCGATTACCGCCGGAGTCCCGCAGGGCTCGATCCTAGGCCCGGTGCTATGGAACCTCATGTACGACGGGGTTCTGAGACTGAAGTGCCCTCCTGGGGTCAAGATCGACGTACGTAACCTTGGAGGTCTACGGGGAGTCAATTCCTGAGGTAGAACTAACCGCAGAACACGCGATTAGCACGGTGGAGGAAAGGATGACCGCGAGAGGCCTGGAGCTCGCTCATCATAAGACGGAGGTAGTTATCGTCAACAACCGCAAGCCGGCACAACATGCAGTTATCCATGTGGGAGAAGTCGCGATCACTTCACAGCGAAGTCTGAAGTCTCTCGGAGTCATTATAGACGACAAGCTGACCTTCGGCAGCCATGTCGACTATACGTGCAAGAGAGCGTCGACTGCTGTTGCGGCTCTATCGAGAATGATGTCCAACAGCTCAAAGGTGTGCGCCAGTAGACGTAGGTTACTGGCAGGCGTTGCCGTATCTATCCTCAGGTACGGCGGCCCGTCATGGTCAAGAGCACTGAGGGTAACCAGTTACCTACAGAAACTGGAGAGCACCTACCGCGTGATGTGCCTCAGAGTGATATCTGCCTACCGCACGGTATCACACGATGCATCCTGAGTGATAGCGAGCATGATGCCAGTCGGGCTGGTCATTCGGAAAGATGAAGAGTGCTTTGAGCTACGTGGAAATAGGGGAGCCCGCGAGCGCACCAGGGTGACCTCGGTCGCCAGATGGCAGCGTGAGTGGGACAACTCCTCGAAAGGTAGGTGGACCCACCGGCTGATACCTAGCATATCGAGCTGGGTGGGAAGACCCCATGGGGAAGTTCACTTCCACCTGACACGATTCCTGTCAGGCCATGGCTGTTTCCGTCAGTACCTCCACAGGTTCGGGCACGCGGAGGTCCCAGTCTGCCCGGACTGCCCAGGTGTAGATGAAACTGCCGAACACATACTGTTCGTATGTCATCGGTTCGACGTCGAAAGAAGAGCAATGCTTGACGTCTGTGGCTGGGACACAACCCCGGATACCCTTATTCAGCGGATGTGTCAATCGGTGGAGAAGTGGAACGCAGTCTCGGCTGCTACCATCCAGATTGCCAGTAGGCTACAGGTAATCTGGCGAACCGAGCAACAGACGACGGGCACGACTAACTAGTGATTGGTTAGCTGGAGCAAAAAAGGCCAAGCGCAAAAAAAGAGAGTGAATGGTCTGTTCATGCCGAGGCAGGTTTGGCGCAACGAATGGCAACCGCGTAAGGGGTAAACCCAGCCACCCCGAAGCAAGACAGAAGAGTGAGTGGAGTAAGTGGACTGCCTCATGCTAAGACGGGAGGGTCATAGCGTAGTATGTTGGAACTTAGCTATCGATGCCTCATGGCGTGGCAGAGGAGTGAAAGGGTGAGCATCCAAGTCAGTCTCACACTGCATGTTAAGGGTGAGCATAAAAGTCAGCCTCACAGGTTGGTAGAGGCTAGCACAAAAGTCAGCCTAGCAAGGAATGAAAAAGGTGAGCACACAAGTCAGCCTCGCATGGTATGTCAGAAGTGGGGCCTAAGAAAAATGTCCCACATGGGATGCCAGGGGGAGTGACAAAGGTACAATAGAGTGGCACGATTGAGAGTGGATCAGGTGATAGGGTGAGCACCCAAGTCAGCCTCACATGGTATGGGTAGGGCGAGCACAAAAGTAAGCCTAGCAAGGAATGAGTAAGGTGAGCACACAAGTCAGCCTCGCATGGAACGTAAAAGGTGAGCACAAAAGTCAGCCTCATGTGGGAGTGTTTGAGAGTGAATCAAAGTGCGATTGAGAGAGCACCCAAGTAAGCCTCATACAGGATGTATGAACGCGTGAGTGAGAGTGAATGAGTATATTTAATACAGCCATCCCCCCAGAAGTAATACCGAGAGGTAGTTCCTGGGAGGAATGATGGCGGAGCCCAATGGAGTTTAGTCGGTATTAATGGCTGGTCACCATTCGAGTCCGACACGCCCCCAGTGCACCCCGTGCGGTAGATTGGACCCTACCAATAGCACGTGTACTGGGCTAGGACATAAAAGTCTTCGCCATTGTAAAAAAAAGCCTTGACTCGGGGGGCTGTGAGACATTGGGGGAAGTGGGGAAGGGCGATCGTACGCAGATAAGATTAACTTTTCTAGGCAATACTTCCAGGCAGGCTCTTTGGAGTTCAGTATGCCCTTGTTTGAAAATCTTAGGATACGCTCCGTAGCCGGCTTCCCAGAGCTTGAAAAAACACCTCAAAAACTAAACGAGATCTTCTTTTTATCGCACGATTGTGGGCTCGAAGACTAACTAAACAACTACATAATAAACTAAGCATTACAAGTCGCATTGCTTGCTTGGAGCGAATCCAAAATCTTCTATCCTTCTAAACCTCCAAATCCGCGACACCTATGGAAGAGTCGTCGTCCTTCCGTTAAGTAGGTGAAGCGTCAATATTTCACGTCTACCTTGTCCTTTATCCATGATGGTGACGGCCGACAATGGTGGCTATCATGCTGTTGAGGTTTTGTGTATGACGTATTGGTATGAATTCCCTAAACAGCTCTTATTAGATAATCAGCAGTCAAACATGATGAAGCCAGTGTCTAAACTGCCAATATCAACACCACAATGCAACACGACGCAAGTCTGTTACTGAACTTTTGGGATTCCTTATAAAAACTGCGATGGCGAAAAAATTCAAATGAAGTTGTGTGGGTTCAAGTTCGCTTACATCAGTCTCGTTTTTTAATTACAGATAGCATACAAGGTCCTCACGAAAAACGACTGTTGAACCATCTATTAGCAACATATAACACGCTAGAGCGTCCTGTTGCTAATGAATCTGAATCCTTGAAGGTGAAGTTTGGATTGACTTTACAGCAGATTATAGATGTGGTAAGTTCGAAGACCGATTTCAGTATTACTCCAAGAATGTCTATATTTTGATTGCATATGAAACGGAATACCAATTTTCCTGTCTGCAGAATAGTATAAACATAAACATAATCAGTGTTTGGTGACAGTCCAGCTGTGATTGTAGTTCGCAATTAATTGAAATCAAGAAGAAAAAAACTAAACGAATTTACATGTATTTTTAGGATGAGAAGAATCAGATTCTAACCACGAACGCGTGGTTAAATTTGGTAAGTGGCATGTACCCGGTAAAAGCAGCGGAAAATTGCATTTTAAACCTAATTTGTTGTTGCAATTATTGAATATAACTTAATGGCATCCGTGTAAAACATACAAAATAATATTACAAAATTAAAAACTTGTGACCGTCGTGATCGCATATGTTAATAGTCATTGTTGTGCGTTAGTCACTTCCCGATTTTCGGAAAGAGTCGACATAGGAAGTAATATATAATAGCTGAAAGGTTGAATTTTCAATTCTAGGCATTGACTAATAGATTCAGATTTAAAAAGAAGCGACTTTTTAAATCTGAATCTATTAGTCAATTTCAGTAACAACTTTACGTAAAATAACTCATATTAAAACTATTTGTTAGCTATTTATTTTTAACCCTCTGAAATTCGTTCAGTGCACTGAGTGCACAACGTTCTGAAGTTCAGGTACAATCGTCTTAGAGCTGTATGCGTCCTCCTACATGCAGCTAATGGTTCGATTGGCCGGGATTGAAAATAAATGAACGGATTGTTCCAGAATAGGTATTACTAAACCAAATTCGAATGGTAGCAAAACAAGTCGACCGAATTCGACCATTAACTTTCTGTCAAAAGGCATATGTTATAGAAACACAATATACTAATCTACTATTAAAACCTGTGTGCTGGCGCACACGGTTATCTTTCGCACTCCATTAATCGCAATCTTTGTCTTTACTGTCAGTGTAGCATTGCCATATTCAGTATTTTTTACAGTACAGACAAATTACTTACTCACTCCTAAACGATCTACCACTATTTATAGCGACACAGATTGATTGGTAAAACGGCCATTGTTATCGAAATGAATTCAAAGATTTCCAGTAATTCAGTATATGTATTTGTTTCAGCTAACATGTGTCGGTTAAGCTTTAGAATGAGTTTGAGTAAAATGCTCGACGTTTGCGATTGACACCCTACAGTAGAGATTGTACAGTCGTTTCCGGTACGTTTTTCTCAGTTTTGTTTCCACTTTCTTATCATTTTCTGTTCGCCATTCCGAAGTTTGCGCTTTATCATGGTCCAATACGTCTCGATCGGACGATGTTCTGGACGAAGTTCTCAATCCCTACAGGTGGGTTTATCTTTTTCTGCACAAATTGCCCCGAATTAACCGGTTTTTGATCACACTGTATCAAAAACTAAAAAACCTTTGACGACCTTTGAGACAGTCTAATGATAACCTAAAAATTTATCCAAGGTGCGATGAGACAACCCTGGAGGGTTTTAACTTATTTCAAATAAAAATTGCTATTTTCACGAAAAATTTCGCCATTCTATGAGGAAAAAGCCCACCTAGAGGAAAAATTATCTCAAAAACTCAACGTAGGGGTTAGGTATATTTTAACATAGAATGTGTATGCAGAGTTTGAAATAAGTCGGTTAAGTATTTTTTCAATGACAGTTAACACCGTAAATCGTGATTTTCCAGAGACATTCTACAAAAAGCTTCGTCACCGAGTCGCTTTTTGAAATTTTTGCATGGAAAAATTGCAGAATGTTATTGAAATCAGGGCCGCGTGAAAACATCGATGTACCACAATTCCATTTGCATAAACGAACGTGATTTAATGTGTATGTAATGTAAGCGTGTGCATTGCGAAAAGGAAAACAATCCTTACTAATGGACCCCTCACCCTATGCTTTCTACCCACTCGGCGTAAAGTGTTTCGCCGCCCCTGATTGAAATGATACATTATAATGTAAAAAAGTTTTGATCAATTACCTTCACCGAAATAGCGAAACAATTGTTATTTTCACGCTGGAACCCTCTCCGCTTAAAAAGACACATTTTCGGAACTTGTAAATCCAACCACACTCGCACTCTGGTATAAATCGCAACCAAGAGGGTGACATGACGTCATACTATCGTAGTCAACATAAGAACATTGATTGTAACGAAATTTATTCTAAATACGAACGAGGAGCACTTTTGTTTGAATCAAATCGAAGAAAGTGTGCATTGTTTTAGGGTAACAGGAGTATTTTGGACCGCTTTAGGAAGTCATGAGAAAAAAATCTGAAAAAATACGGCTTGGCTACGTAATTTGGATCATTTAACATGGCTAATATGTACGGGCTTATCATTTTTTGGATAAGTAGTGTTCTAAATAGTCAAATAAACGTAAATACTTGGGAAAAATGAAAAATCGTTAACGCGCATTTTTCTCATTTTGGACCACTCAACTTTATTTTGAACCGTAAACAAAGCATATTTTGGACCATCGAATCCTTTGTGCCATTGCTGCAAACATATTTTGTATAAATCTCGAAACAGATTTTGGACCATCTAAATAGCATAGCATAGCATAACAAAAACGACCGCAATCATCATGTGTGGCTGGTACAGTGACATCTTTGTATACAATAGTATAGTTCACTACACACTTGGCCATGTCCTTACGATCGCCAAAGGGAAGGAAATGTTAATTGAATACCTGCTTAAGAAGATGTGGGAAACTCACACAATCACCATAGGCATTACGGATGTTAGAATTGGTTAGTAGGGAAGAGAATTGAGATGTGGGTTTGGAGTTATTTATATAATATTCAACTATATGGATAATAAAAATTAATTATAAATTAGATTTATCTCACCAAATTCACTTGGCTGGTCTGTAACAGGTGCAGGCTTCCGAAACCACCGTTATGGCACTTTTCCCGAGCATTCCACTTAGATGGGATACCGCAACAATAAAAAATGACACTAAATCCAAAAAATGACACCAGCAGATTTTGGACCATCTAAATGTTCACATATCTTACTTTGTAGGATGAATTTGTACATGATTGACTAAGAAGTGCTTTTCTAGGAACAAAAAGTGAACTTTTTTTTAAATGCAGAGTAGATATGCAAAGAGCTGTCAGAGTTGATTGGGAGCATGGCGATAATATGTTATCGTTTGGAAATAGCTCACATATTTTGGACATACCCAAAATAACAATTTCCATACATCTAATTGCTTTTTTCAACCTAAAATCAATTTCTTATACATTTTATAAGCATGGTAACGATATTTGCATGATTGAAATGTTTACACTTTAGAAATAATAACTCTTCGATGTTGGTTACAACAATGCTACCTCCTCCTGATTTTGGATCAGTTCAGCTGAAACGTGAAAACACGATTAAAAATTTTCAATTCATTGCTTCCAATTAAACCATTTCACTCAGAATATAACGGGAGGTGCTTTCTAACATGATAATTTAAGTGTTACATTAGCAATATTTCAATTTGTTATGAGCTTTAAATGGAAAAATGTACAAATCATCGTCAGGTGGTCCAAAATATGGTACTGGTCCAAAATACCCTCGTTACCCTACATTGTTTACTGCAACATCTAAGAGAAGAGAAGACACTCGCGTAGCCAATTTGATCCAGTCCTAACCTCAATATTGAACCAGCTTCTGATTGGTCGTTTTGCTAATCATGAGCGTTTATTATATTTACCAACGGGATGGAAATCAGTGCTGCTGAATCTATTCTGGCTACTTTTCATACACATCAACATTTCATGCAAATTGAAAAAAGTCATGAATGACGATATAGTTACGTATACTGACACGAATAAAAATTAAATTAAATTTTTAAATGCAGCTTATGCATTGTAAATTGTTGGTTGAGGTGCGATTTTCGAGGTACAATTATTTTCAGCAATTGCGAAAAGCATACAAAAGGAATCTGGCAACGATGAACGTTTGTTGTCTTTAGATTTACTGCAGGGCCCAGTCGGGAAAATTAAGAAGAGCAAGAAGCCTGTTGTCGTCTCTTCTCTTAGTGCAACATATGTTTCTTAATGACATTTCAACCGATTTTGACGTTGTCAAACTGACCCCCATCTATCGGTGGAAAATCGATGTTGCATATTGTCAAACTCTGTATGTAGAGATAGGGACATCGGTTACCTGATCGCAATCGAACTGCACCCTGTAGAAGTTTGGGTATTATCGAAGACTCCATATCAAGAAGACTGGCAACTCTGTCCAGAATCCGGAGACAGTAACAACAACGCCACTTGCGGGTAAAGGTGGTACTTTCCATAGTGATGCACACACACATATACATTTTTACATAAAGCTTCCTCCCTTCTTCCAATAGAGGCGCTGTAACCTCTGTCGCTTCTCGTTTGTATGGGGGAAGAAAAGAGATATCAGTCTTCTTGATATGGAGTCTTCGGTATTATGCTTTTCCCCGAAGATTAGCACGCGACGGAATCGATGCAAAATAGCGAAAGAATTGAAAATGTGCACTGTTAGTTTCAACCACAAAGTTTAGTACAAATATCAGGTGAAATGGAGGACCTGTCAGTCAGGAATCCGACTGACATAAATTGACAGTTGATGGATTTATTCACCTCATCACAACATGCAGAGCGAAAACTGGAAAGTATTTGTTGCTATTTTTGGTACCAGATAATTTATTGATGTCCCATTGGTGAGCTTTTTTAATTCCCAACTCGATTCCATTACCTTTTCTTAAACTTTGTTCTTTGTGCAAGATCATCACACTCAATTCAGTTTAGCAATTCCCCGAGAGGCGTGCAGTTAGCAAATTTAGAAACCGATTTCTAAACGAAGTGAAATTTGTTTGCTGATTTTCACCGAAATATTTTCTGAGTATTAACTATGAAACGTCACTTTTACTGAGATCTCAAATTGTTTACTGAAATCTGCACATCAATTTCGGCAAAAGATGCGAAAAAACTGAGATTCGACAGAAAAAAACTAAATGTGAATAATCGTTCAAAAACCGATTTAATCCACCTATCATTGAGATGAGATATTTCTTACGCATATCACTGTTTTATTATTCATTAGTTTACTGAACACACGCAACTAGAGAGATAGGCAGAGTTTCGAGTCCTGCACGAATAACACTTGGAATAAACTAAATAAATTAAAGAAAAAAAAACAAATAAAAAATTAAAATAACTATAAAGAAAAAAAGATGGATAGAATGATTCATATAAATCAAATTAATAAAATAAATCAAATTGAAATGAAAATTAGACAATATTAAAAAAGTTATGAAATTAGGAGTGTAAATTAAATTGTTTCAAGCTAATAAACTGTCATCCAATAATAAAAAGAACTGACTAAACCGAATTAATTAAATGAAGAAACTGAATAAAATAATTAACAATTTAATGAAATAATTAAAATAAATAATATAAATAATATGAATAAAACCAACAAAAAATATTAAATTAATGAGATAAATAATATGAATAATACGGATAAATTAACCCTTTCATGCCAAATATTTTCTATCACATATATGGTTCAAAAACCGTTTTTCTTAACCCTTTCATGCCCAACTTTTTTCTAGTTCAGGTAGGGTTTCAAAACTATTTTTCCTTGAAAACGGTGGGGTTAAGAAACACGAAAAGCCTTTTTTCATAAAGATAGGTGCTTCCCTCGCAGTGTTATAAGCTGCTCAATTTTTACCTTCCAATGCTCAATACAATTCTCCAAGAATACTTACAATTGTCTAATTGCGTGGAAACGTAGCGGAACGTCTAAATTTATAAGATTTATCAGTTTTCAATAATATTGCAACATAACGAAGATATATGAGAAATTCATTTTCCGTCATCAATGTAAATTGTCCCTAGCAGCACTGCTCTGTCGGAATCCAATCAGACTAATTGCAATAACTTCAGTTCTAGAGCTGATCCTTGTCACTGTTAATACTCAAATGAAAGGCAATCGTCACATTTATTAGTCATATTTGTTTTTGTGAGCAAAGCTTGCCTCAATTAAAAGTTATAGCTGTTTAAAAACGTCGTTGTCCACAAACAACATGGGCATGAATGGGTTAAAAGTGTTAGAGTAAAGAAACACGAAAAACCTATTTTGATCAAGATAGATGCATATCTAGCAGTGTGAGAAGCAGCTCAATTTTTACATACCGATGCTTAATACACATCTGCTGCAAAGTTTTCAATAGTTCGATTGGGCAGAAAAGATAGCTGAAAGCAGACATTGAAAAAATTTATCACTTCAACCAGAGTTTTTAATAGTAGAGTTGCGTAAAGAGGATTGGCAACATTGGACCAATCATTGGTCTTTTTTAAATTTTGGCAACCTTTTATTTTTAGTTAAATTTCAAATGACTTAACCCGAACGCTTCAGTTAGAAGTTAACTTTGTGCATTTAAAAATTTAAAATTAAGTGTTTAGTTTTATTTTGTAAAAATCAGTACGACAAGGCGACAAGGCAACACAAAATATCCAGTTTGGTATAACGAGCAAATTAAAAATTTAAAAAATCGTAAACAAAAGGCCCACAAAAAGTATAAAAAAATCAGAAATGAAAGGAACTTATTTAACTATTTGGACATTTGCGATCAACTAAACCTATCCATTAAAATAGCATTTGAAGAGTATAACTCAAAAACCGAACTTCAAATAAAATCTTGCCCAAAAAATTTCTTTAATCATGTTAAAAATAATTTAAAATCGGAAAACTTCCCTTCAAAAATGAAACTTAAAGAAAATGTCGGTGTCAACGCGGAACAAATCTGCAATCTTTTCGCAACCTTCTTTCAAGACATCTATACCACATTTTCTGAAGAAGATCGTGATCGCGAATATTTCGGTTTCTTCCCAGAATTCACCACAGACATTGGCGTCAATCATGTCAGTGTGCAAGATATTATGGAGGCTCTAAACAAACTAGATGCCTCCAAAGGTTCTGGACCTGACGGGATCCCACCCGTATTTATGAAGAACTTAGCGTTGGAACTCACAGCTCCTCTGTTTTGGCTTTTTAACATGTCGCTTGAATCTGGCATTTTCCCCAATTTATGGAAAAGCTCGTACCTGGTACCCATTTTTAAAAGTGGCAAAAAATCTGACATATGTAACTACCGTGGAATTGCCATTATGTCATGTATGCCTAAACTCTTTGAAGCAATCGTTAACGAAAAACTATTCAATCAAATCAAAAACAGAATTACTAACATGCAGCATGGGTTCTTCAAAGGACGTTCAACTAATACAAATTTACTAGAATTCGTTAACTACTCATTGATTGCAATGGAGAATGGAAACTACACTGAAGCTCTTTACACGGACTTTAGCAAGGCATTTGATCGTATCGACATACCCTTGCTATTATTCAAACTGAAAAAATTAGGAATTGAATCAGGTCTTCTCAAATGGCTCGAATCATATTTAACTAACCGTCAACAAATAGTTAGATTTAAAGGGAAGAAATCGAATCCCATTCAAGTCACATCATGAGTTCCTCAAGGCTCCCATCTAGGCCCTCTTTTGTTCATTTTATTCGTAAACGACATATCATACATTCTCAAAAACATAAAAGTTCTTATCTATGCCGACGACATGAAGCTCTTTTTAGAAATTAGGAACGAACAAGACATAAAGATATTACAGGAAGAAATACATATGTTTTACCTCTGGTGTAACAAAAGCCTTCTGCAACTAAACGTAAAAAAATGTAATGCAATAACTTTTAGTAGAAAACGAAATACACCTGACATTTCAATCACTCTAGGAAATCAAGTGGTACAAAAGTGCGAAAGAGTTAAAGATTTGGGAGTCATTCTAGATTCAAAATTAACATTCATTGACCATTACAACACAATCATCAATAGAGCAAATAACATGCTTGGATTTATAAAGCGTTTTAGTTACAATTTTAATGATCCATATACAATTAAAACATTATACATCTCGTATGTAAGGTCAATACTGGAATATTGTAGCATAGTTTGGTCACCTTTCTCAATCACACATGAAGAAAGAATAGAATCAGTACAATGGCAATTTTTATTGTTTGCACTTCGCAAAATAGGTTGGACATGATTTCCTCTCCCATCTTATAAAGCTCGCTGTATGCTCATTAACATCCAAACACTAAAAGAGCGCCGAGAATATGCAATGGTTTCATTTCTAAACGATATAATTTCGTGTCGTATTGATTCAGTCGAACTTCTATCTAAACTTAATTTTTATATACCTTCCCGGCAGTTACGAATCCGAAATACATTTATAACAAACAATTATCGTACAAATTATGCCAAGTTTGGACCATTAAATCAGATGATGGCAACTTACAACAAGCACTGCGAAGCTATTGACTTAACAATGACAAAAAGCAAATTAAAAAAATATTTCAATTCTATTCGCTTATAAAGAACATCCTAAAGTAGTGCTATGTAAACCAGATAGTGTTTAGTTTAGTTATTAGTATTTTATGTTTTAAGTGTATACTATATTTTATCGTTGTAACAAAACGGTCTACTCTTGTTTGACGACAATAAATAAATAAAAAATAAATAAAATCGTATAAAGAATTTAAGCTTTTTCCGGTTCTCAACTGATCCGCAACTAAGAACGAAATGCATTGATTTTTGCCGCTTGCCGTCTGATTGGGGTGTGACAAAAAACAGTCGAATTTGCAGCGTAAGATAAATTTGAAATAGGTCCATATGTATAAGTGGAATGCATACACAAATTTGTCAAAATTTTAGCTGCACTTTAACTATGAGAAATATCTTCATATTTCCACTGTCGGTGGAAGAGCTGTTCCGGTGTTTAAAATAGTGCCAAATTTGAATATCAGTGAACATATATTTTTTAATAATTGTCATTAAGCAAAATATTAACATTATTTAAATGTTAATATTACATCATTGAATTTTTTCTCATAATTATAATCACATAATAACGATACTCCCCACGCATTCGAGCATTGTTATTCTTCGTGTCCGATAGGTAGATGTTTTGAGTGTTCAATAGGTAGATTTGCTTCAGTCTTTGCGCAACTGTTCTTTATAAACTGTGACTTCAACAATATTTAAGAAAACGAAGATATATCAAAGTATTATTTCACCGATTCTAACAATGTATCTGGCAGCATTGCTCCAGTGAAATCCAATCAGAACAATTGCAATAACTTCAGTTCTACGGCTATTTCTTGTAACTATTAGCGCTCAAATAAACGGTGATAGCCACAATTATTAGTTTTACTTTTTAGTGAGGAAATGTTATAACTGTTTGAAATAACAGGGTATGCAGAGGGTTAATAAAATCAATAAAATGAATAGCATGAATAAAATAAACAAAAAGAAGAATGTGATAAAATAATGAAAATATTTTCTCTCCATATATTTTAAAATTTTTTAATTTTGTTTGCTTTTAAACAATAAAATGATTGAAATGAAAAAATCAGCAATACTAAGAAATAATAAAATTAATAAAATAAATTAAGTAGTGCCTAAGTGATGTTCTAGATGAAATGAATAAAATGAATGACTGGACAAAATTAGTCAGATTATAAAATGAATAAAATGTGTAAACCCTAAAAATAATATAAAATTGCATAACACGAAAAAGGAGAATACTATAGATAGACCCCAGATGCATTCGATAGTCATGTAAGAAGGTATTGGTTTAGTCACTCGCATCCTCACAATACGGACGCCGTCATTCGTAATAGATTCTACTTATCCATATTGCGACATGATTCGTTTGATGTTATCTTTTGTATTTGTATTTTGTATTTTTATTTTATCATTTTTCTCTAGTGCGCGGGGCCAAATCATGGATACGCACGTCCACCATGTTGTTTTTCATATGCACGGGGATCTTGATTCTGGTGTTATTAAATTCGACCTCGTGTTGCATGTTGTTCTTTGCAATGAAGTTCTCAGCCTGTGCTAAACTTCTACACGTGATAAAAAGACAGTTTTTGACGTGGTGCAGCTGAATATACGTAACTCCAGCGAGATTAAGCTCCATTTTAACCTTAACTAACTGTTCCACTTCCTGAACTGTGGGTCTAACACGAGTTTTATTAAAGTCGATCTAAATCGTGTTATCCCGTAGTTCGCGCCATTTGTTTCATTTAGCAAACTAATTTCACTCTGCAACCGGGGGCAACAAAACAATTTGTGCACTGATATAGAACAAAAGCTGGCTTGATTGACTGGTGCCTATAGCCTGCTAAAGCGTAGCGATTTTTTTTTGCTTCTGCTTTGTGCGAGGTCAGAAGATAGAAACTGTGATTGTAATTCTCGCTAATTTACGTGTATAATACGGAGCACCCAAACGAAATGTCCCCAAATTGAATCGTCCAATGCCTGTACTAATTCTGGCATTCAAGCTTCAATTGGAGCGGCCTCAGCATAAGGCAAATTTGGGCAATTGAAACCATCGCTATAAGTTAAATGTATCCTTTTACTGGGCTGCAAGTATAGTTCGATAGTTCATGGGTCTTTGGACGCCATTTTTCCCGGATCTAATTTGTGGATATTTTTAGAATTTGATTCGTTATTTTTTCATAAAAGTGCATTCCAATACAATGAATCCGCATTTTCAATAATATCAACCCAAAACAGGCGTTCTCAATTTTTAAACGACACATTTGAGCATACGTTTCATTCAAAATTCAGTAGAGATACGAAAAGTTTAAAAAAAAGTAAGTACACGTGGGATGTCTGTAAAATGAGCATTTTACAGCCAAAACCATTTACTAGGTCGGATTTGCCCCACCTTACCCTACATAATGCAACTGATAATTTTAACGCCATAATTAGTAAAACATAAACCTGCAAAAGAAGATAAACTTTCACTTGAATTTTGTTATTCAAAAGCACAGTTGCTCTGGGTGAAGCTACGGGTATAATATGAGTTTGAATAATGTTAGAAATCTATTTTCTCACTACTAGGTGAATTACTTGGTGATCTGTGCATTCATATATCATCCAACGTCTATCTTACGATTGGATGCAATGCTTAATCTAACGGATAAATACATCAACTCTGGACAAATTTTCACTTTGAAGTGAATTTACACATTGTTTTGTCTTTGATAGGGTGACCATATCAGACGAGTAAAAAACCGGGACAGTCGAAAGGGTACTGCTTCCTTCCATTACCTCTCAATCGACATTGCCTTTACCGCATGTTTTCGGCAGTTAAAAAGTTCTGGGGTCTGGTAGGCAGAGCTTCGACAGTAAAAAAGTTCTGGGAGTCTGGGAGGAAGAGCATGGCCAGAAAGCCTTTCATCGGAATTCGATCACCAAGAACTTTTTCGGATTTACACAAAGTAAGTTCTTGCTACACCACCATAAACAAACGTTTCATGCTGAGACGGTCTGTGCAGGACCGGCGAGGAGTTTTCAGTACTGGCAATCTCCAATGACAACCATTATCTATCGATTTGAGAGCTTCAAAACTTACTGTTGTTGCCAAAAATTTCTCCGTTCATTCAATTGTTATATGAAAACTGGCGGATAGCTTGGTGAAATAATATCAGTTTGAGCCCGAGCTTGAAAAAATGCGTGAACTTGAAAGAAAACAAAATTCAAATGGGGAAGTAATAGACGCATCACAACGATCGTTGACGTTGTGCGTAGGTTCTGTTGTTTTAGTATTCGTTAGTGCCTGAGCTGCAACTCCGGTGGTTTGTGATTTAGTTGATGTTGATGAAGGGCTGTGTGATGGGTATGCTTGCAGTTGATATTGCTTCGTTAGTGGTTTGTGTAAATGGTTTCTCGTAGTGTGTCTTCTTGTGTAACAACGTAGGGCATGCAGGGGTCTGTCCTTCATATGTGCACAACGTGATTTGAGATTTGGTCATGAATTTTGCTTTGAATTGAAAGTTCAGATATGAAGGAATAGGTTCCGTCACTCGCATTCTCACGAAACAAACACCGTAGGAAATACCTAGAAAAAAATTTCTCCAGGTTTCAAACTTAAAGGATTCCACCGTTACGTATTCCGACATGATGGTTGTAAAAAAATTATTAGTGGTACCCAGGTGTAGATCGTGCACACGCATATCAATCTTACCATTGTCAATATATACGGGTATCTTGGTCCCAACATTATCATACTCAACGACGTATTGCATGTTGTCTTCCATAGCGTAGCTTTCTGTTATGGCCAAAATTTTAAACGTTATCCGTACCGAGTGTGGTGGGCTTGTATAACGACGACTTCCGTTAGTCTAAACTGCATTTGCAAATTTGCTGTTGAGTTTAAAACATCTTGAAACGAATTATCGATATCGCACTGATGAAAGGAACGCTGCTTTATTGTTCACACTGGCTTTGGACGAATTTTATTATTCGATTGCTTTGCTTCTTTATAGTACTGGCACGGCACATAAAGACAGCACACTTTAGGTAGAAACGTTCGTTTGATTCATTGCACTGTTAACAAGCAGAGCGACTGGTATCAACCCTGTAGTAATTCCATGATCCCCAGCTCTAGAGAGCGCTCAATGACATTATTCCACAATAGTTGCTATTTTTCTTATGGAATGGATTTCCAGTAAGACGAAAGTGTAACGTTCTAGGGTTAAAGTAACTAATTAAGTACGACTTTTAGCGTTGGATTGAACATTTAGTGCTTGCCCCTCGCCCGTTCAACTGTATTGTTTGTTACTTTTATATATATATATATATATATATATATATATATATATATATATATATATATATATATATATATATATATATATATATATATATATATATATATATATATATATATATATATATATATATATATATATATATATATATATATATATATATATATATATATATATATATATATATATATATATATATATATATATATATATATACGACATATATATACGACACGACGTGAAACTTGGTGAAATTTTTCGAAGAAACAGTGTTCGAGTCATTTACCGCCAGTTACCAGTTATTCCGACAATAAGTTAATGTCGGTTTCTGATGAGGCGAAGCCGAAACGCAACTAAGTATGAAATAAGGATTTGTGCCCTCCTGTACAAAGACTGGTTTTTACCAACAAATTTTCACCCTAGTGAGAAATTTTGGTTTTTACCAAATTTTCCTCCTTAGGGTGAAATATAGCGTAGTGCTTTCGCATAGGCCTGCTAAGCCAAGTCAAGTTTCGGCTTCACTGTGTCTCATCGGTATAAACAGAACTTCTGCTCGAACGGGACATCACGTTTGATCAGTCGTTCGATTGAAACACAAAGTGTGTTTTAGTTTTAAGAGATTTGCGTCAAGCCGGCGCTAATCTATTCCGACAATAAGTTAGTGTCGGTTTCTGATGAGGCGAAGCCGAAACCCGAAACGCAACTAAGTATGAAATAAGGATTTGTGCCCTCCTGTACAAAGACTGGTTTTCGCCAACAAATTTTCACCCTAGTGAAAAATTTTGGTTTTACCAAATTTTCCTCCTTAGGGTGAAATATAGCGTAGTGCTTTCGCATAGGCCTGCTAAGCCAAGACAAGTTTCGGCTTCACTGTGTCTCATCGGCATAAACAGAACTTCTGCTCGAACGGGACATCACGTTTGATCAGTCGTTCGATTGAAACACAAAGTGTGTTTTAGTTTTAAGAGATTTGCGTCAAGCTGGCGCTAATCTATTCCGACAATAAGTTAGTGTCGGTTTCTGATGAGGCGAAGCCGAAACGCAACTAAGTATGAAAATAACAAGTAACCACTAAGCCGTAAAAATGGCATCAATTCGGTTCTATAGTCGCGTATAGAACAAGGGTAACTGAGCTTATGGGCATCATATTGTACATGAGTGCTGTTCAAAAGCCACTTTTGGCGAAATATTTGGCTGATATGTAGCCTACTCACACTTTTTCACCGCGCCTATGCAGGAATGTCAAAACAATTTGTGTAATGGGTAGAACCCACTGGTTGAAAAAAAAAAAAACAAAACGAAAATGGAGGAAAGACTGTTTTTCTCTCTTTCTATCTTTCATGGTCTATCTGCCACATGTGTTTGACTTTTTTCTATACAGCGTTTGATCCAGGCTCGAACTTCTGCTTCTAGAAGATATGGGGGATAAGTTGTTCCAGTGCGCTTGCTCCATTTGAGCATTTGGTCATATAAATGATATTTGTTCTTAAATCGAACGGTTTTTGGTTCGATTGGCAGTTGATTTCACTCACCGACGAACAGAAGCATGGTTTTGGGAATATTTTATTTTTGAAATTACTTCCCTTCTTACACTAAACTTAAAAGTAATTCATCGCAGTTTCGTATCATTTTATGGCTCAAAGATTTAGTTAACTTTAATTTGTTTGTGCCAAATCTCCGAAGCCGACAAGCTTTTTCTTGAGCTTACAAAGTGCACCATATCATATTTGTTTTGATTTGGACTTCATTGCTTTAGTTTAAAAGAAATGTCAAGCTTAAACGGCATTATAAAGGCATCACTGACCCCACGGCTTACAACTACAGAGTTTTTAGGCTCTAAAGTATAGCTTCATATACCCATATACGGTCTATTTTAATGCTTAATGCTTGTAATGCTTAATGCTTGTAATGCTTATAAACATTCCAAAAGCTTGTATAAAACTTATAAACATTTGTAAAGCTGCTATGCAGCTTATAAACATTTGTAAAGCCCATATAAAGCTTATAAACATCGGACAGCTCTTATATAGTCAACATGCTGCTTATTTTAGTGCTTACTGGTTTGCTGGGAAGGATTTGTGCCCTCCTGTACAAAGACTGGTTTTTACCAACAAATTTTCACCCTAGTGAGACATTTTGGTTTTTACAAAATTTTCCTCCTTGGGGTGAAATATAGCGTAGTGAATTGTGGATTATCAGCTAGGAACGAAAATGGTCATCGGTATCGGTCATGCAAGTGCGAATACGTCTCCGGCAAGATCTTAGTGGCATCCAACTGGCGGAGAAAGCTTCGGAGGTAAGCACGTGTTATGATAAGCAATGTTACAGCAAAATATGTAATCTGTTTATGTATGTTAAAAGGGAGGGATTAGAGATTAGTGTGTACTGCAGACTGCGCTCTTGACAGTCCGCTTGAAAGCAAAAGGGCTTAGCACATTTTTTTTTGAAAACATCCCCGGAAGAACGGGTGACAGAAAATAAAAAGTAGTCAGTCAGAAAAAGAGTCGACGGAGAGCGGTGGTATTTCTTCCCGACGGGAGGCGAAAAAAAAACGCTACGAGTGAGAGAACGGTCGAGGTCGGACCGTAGTGCGACCGCTATTGCAAAAGTGGCACCCCTTTTTCCCATAAAGGCGAGATTCGCGCAGCAAGTTTTGTGGTGGACTGGAGTGAAATTAAGTTGGTCGAAACGAACGCGCACGTGTGCATATTCTTGCTTCGGTCGGGTCAAAAGGCTAGTTTTTCCCATCCCCTTTTGCTTGGGTCTCGTCGCAATCGTCGTGTTCATCGGTGTGGTGAAAATCACGGAGACATTTCATCCGTGCGCTCTGCGATTGGGAGACAATTTTAGTTATCGCCAGCGACATCAACAAAACTGCGACCCCGAGATTCGGAAGTTCCGGAACTTTCAACGAGGCCAAAAAACGTGTTAGGTCGAGCAGCATTAAACAATAAATAGGCGACAAAGAGTAATCAACAAACAATAATACATAACTTTTAAAGTATTCAAAATAGATATTTGAAGTCTTCAGTAAAGTTATTTGTAAAAGTAAGAGCTACAAATTTGCTGAAGACATCATGTCGATATAATCACTTCGAAGAAAATTTGTGAAAATATCTCATTCATAGGGGGATTAATCAGCAAAAGCACAATACAAAAAGAAAGGGCATATTGCCTCCATTATATTCTTCGAAGATACTATTGACCGAAAATAAGCCGTTTTGGCGTTAATAATAGATTACATGTTTTTGGTCATATTTCTGGCAATGGGAAATGATAAAAATCTTTCGTCCACCTTTAATGTTAAATATCTCTTTTGATATTAGTCCGATTTCAACAATCTATAGCATGTTCGAAAGGTATTCGTTAAAGCTGTCTAAAAACTTATAAAGTGTTAAGGCTCATTTTTTTGGAATTAATTGATTCTTTACAAAATATTTAAAAAGTCTGAATAAACTATTACTCTGGTTCAGATTTATTTTCCCCCTAACCCTTCGTTTCAAGGTGGCGAAGAGTTCACCAAATATTGCTAATTTCTTTCACAAAGCAATGAAAATGAAAAACAAATAAAATTTACAACAAATTAACCTTCCGGAAGTCGTGCTAGTGCATTGAGTGCACGCTGCTCTGAAAATCTAGCGAAATCGTCTTAGGGGACCAGCGGCTGCTCGTTGTTGTTGCTACTCCAGCAGCGATCCTTAACTGGGCTAGGGAGGTGAGTTTTGCCCCTTTGCTGCGAAATTAAAATTTGTTGGTGACGAATAACCGACACCACATAGTGTGATGTCGCAGCTCTGCCTCCTTTGCTCTCCTTCTTCCGTTAGTTGTGGAGAGCAATGCTCGTTCGACCTCCACAGTGAGTGTAGCTGGTGCTTTTGTATTCTTGGCACTTTGTCAGGTAAGTGAAATACTACACCACATTAAACCGATAAAACCGTCCGCAAGCGTGAAAAATTTACAGTTTTACTTTAACGTTCTAATAAAAAGCGATTAAAGTGCTCTAAAATGCCTAGCAATCGCTTTGATTCCAATTTCTGTCTCGTTCCACTCAAAACCCACCACCCCCCAGATCAGTGAAAATCTCCGGGTTAAAGCCACTCCAGAGGTGGCAACCCTAAAGAAGAATCTCAAAACAGGTGTTCTCAATTTTCAAATGACATATTTGAGCATATGTTTCATTTAAAATTCAGAAGAGATACGAAAAGATTCAAAAAATGCACGTGGGATATCTCTTTTCAAAATTGTCGTCTTTCAACAACCATATTACCCAGCCTGAAATAGCCAAGAATTTCCTTAATTGTAGTATATAGAAACGCTCAGTATAGAATTGAATTACGTTGCAGTTGATGCAGTTTTCGGTTTTTGGTCATATGACTCTCCTTAATGCAACGTTTCGAAGGAATAGCCCCTCATCTTCAGAGGAAAGCAGGGTTTGAACATAAATTAGTTAAAGTTTTCTCATAATATGTACAAATATTTTGCAAATTTTGCCGGGACCACAACTATTTTCTTTTTCAAGTAGAATGCAATATTTAGTTTGTTTCCGCAAGTGGCTCTGTTCTACACTAAAATGGAACTTATAGGGAAAGAGAGGACAAAAATAGGGTAACGAGGGTATTTTGGACCAGTACCATATTTTGGACCACCTGACGATGATTTGTACATTTTTCCATTTAAAGCTCATAACAAATTGAAATATTGCTAATGTAACACTTAAATTATCATGTTAGAAAGCACCTCCCGTTATATTCTGAGTGAAATGGTTTAATTGGAAGCAATGAATTGAAAATTTTTAATCGTGTTTTCACGTTTCAGCTGAACTGATCCAAAATCAGGAGGAGGTAGCATTGTTGTAACCAACATCGAAGAGTTATTATTTCTAAAGTGTAAACATTTCAATCATGCAAATATCGTTACCATGCTTATAAAATGTATAAGAAATTGATTTTAGGTTGAAAAAAGCAATTAGATGTATGGAAATTGTTATTTTGGGTATGTCCAAAATATGTGAGCTATTTCCAAACGATAACATATTATCGCCATGCTCCCAATCAACTCTGACAGCTCTTTGCATATCTACTCTGCATTTAAAAAAAAGTTCACTTTTTGTTCCTAGAAAAGCACTTCTTAGTCAATCATGTACAAATTCATCCTACAAAGTAAGATATGTGAACATTTAGATGGTCCAAAATCTGCTGGTGTCATTTTTTGGATTTAGTGTCATTTTTTATTGTTGCGGTATCCCATCTAAGTGGAATGCTCGGGAAAAGTGCCATAACGGTGGTTTCGGAAGCCTGCACCTGTTACAGACCAGCCAAGTGAATTTGGTGAGATAAATCTAATTTATAATTAATTTTTATTATCCATATAGTTGAATATTATATAAATAACTCCAAACCCACATCTCAATTCTCTTCCCTACTAACCAATTCTAACATCCGTAATGCCTATGGTGATTGTGTGAGTTTCCCACATCTTCTTAAGCAGGTATTCAATTAACATTTCCTTCCCTTTGGCGATCGTAAGGACATGGCCAAGTGTGTAGTGAACTATACTATTGTATACAAAGATGTCACTGTACCAGCCACACATGATGATTGCGGTCGTTTTTGTTATGCTATGCTATGCTATTTAGATGGTCCAAAATCTGTTTCGAGATTTATACAAAATATGTTTGCAGCAATGGCACAAAGGATTCGATGGTCCAAAATATGCTATGTTTACGGTTCAAAATAAAGTTGAGTGGTCCAAAATAAGAAAAATGCGCGTTAACGATTTTTCATTTTTCCCAAGTATTTACGTTTATTTGACTATTTAGAACACTACTTATCCAAAAAATGATAAGCCCGTACATATTAGCCATGTTAAATGATCCAAATTACGTAGCCAAGCCGTATTTTTTCAGATTTTTTTCTCATGACTTCCTAAAGCGGTCCAAAATACCCCTGTTACCCTACACACCTAGAAAAAATAGTGTAAGTTTACATCTCCTGACCCTGACATATACGAGCATCGAAAATGACTTAGTTCTACGTTTGATTTTAGTTTTACATGACGTTTAATTTCCTGAATCATGTAATTTTACTCTACATAGAGCGTTTGTTCTGAATGGTATGAAGTGTAATTTTATGTCATCGCGCATGTAAAGTATACGTATCATGTAAAATTAAACGGAACACGGTAATGTTCCGTCATTTCGTGCATTACGAGCTGTTGAATTGTGTCATGTTTGCAATTACGTCAACGATAAGTCAGATTTTTTGGTGTGTAGGTTAGTTTTCATTAACCTGAACAAATATATCGCAAGATTAAATTAGCTTGGATAGTAACAAATATTTCAGATTAGTTGAAGATATTATGATACATCTTAGAAATGGATTTGGAAATATCAGGATAGATGAGTCGTGGCAGTTGCCACAAACACGATTGGTGAGAGATTGGAGGTCAGGAGAGGCGAACAAGTGAGGAATGGCTCTCGGTGAGGCTACGAGTATAATTTGAATATGAATTGTATTAGAAATCTAATTCCTCGCTAGGTGGATTACTTGGTGATCTGCGCATTCATATACCATCCAACGCTAGGGGCAGATCACTCTAAGAATGTATAACAAATTTGCATCAAATTAGAATAAATGCATTTAATTTCCATTTTTGCATCAGCTTTGCACTCCCTCGCAGAAAAGTTTGTTTAACAAACGGTCTACGCTGATCCACTTTGTTCGAGGTTTTGTTAAATGTAGGGCTAGTTTTTCTGTAGGGTTTTGACGTCTTACACGCAACGCAAACAACATTGCACGCAACGCAAAATACATTATGAATTTCTATTTTGATGGAAATAAATGCATTTAATTTCGTTGATTTTTAAAAATGCATCACAAGTGATCTGCCCCTAGATCCAACGTCTATATCTCACTTCTGAACATAATGGATAAGTACATAAACTCTGGACAAATTTTCACTTTGAAGTGAATTTACGCATTGTTTTGTCTTTGAAGTAAACTACGTATTAATTTTTGAGAAATAGTTAGTTAATTATTAAGTCAATTCACAAAATGTTTCCGGAATCGAAGTCCTTGAATCACGCAGATGTATTTTCATACCCGGACGTTCAAAATCGGTTTAGTTTTGCCCCTAAAACAACAGTCAAGCAATACTCTGTATGCAATGGCCCAATGATTAGTTATTGAATGTTTAATATCTCCGCCATTCGTGAACGGATTTTGACAATGTATAGCTTGTTCGAAAGGTATTATGTGCACATAATACGACTGAATTGCTTTGTTCGAAAGGGAATAGAAAGTATACTATGCATATTTTTTTCTCAGTGTATTGCTTTGGTTTCATAACTCGCGTTTTTTTTTGAAAAGGGCCAATAAGCTTGCTGTCAAAATCTACTTTGAGAGGAAATTATAGACAAACGATTAATCGCCGATTATGAATCACAGCAGTAAACGAAAGAGAAATTTTTTCTCTTTCATAAAACGTTAACATCCAATCTCGACGAGTTACGGTTTGTCTGGAATTTTCTCTTAAAGTGAATTTTGACAGTATGCTTATTGGTCGTTTACAAAAAACACGCGAGATAATGTCAAATGTTCGGGATAATCTAGTACAGTCGCGATTTGTTTGTTGCTCACTTTTTGATTGGCCATTGTTCAAATAGAAAGCATTAGAATACCAAAATCTCATTGCAAATTAATTTTGACGTAGGACTACGTCTTTGTTTTTGATATGGGGGTGCACTCTGCAAATTCTACAAAAATGGTATGTAACGAAAAGTGGTCCAATTTTAGACGCATATAATTCAGCCATCTCACGATAAATTTTCATTTTTTTGCGCAAATCGCCCCGAAATACTTCTAAGAATAGATTCCAATAGATAAACCCAAAGATTTTTGATATCATAGCATTAAAAAATTAAATAATGTACAACCTTGTCAAAATATCACGCATTAACACACAGAAGATAGCGCTTCCCAAGCCCTGTACGACAGATTGGTGTACCTAGCACGCTTCGCTTCTATGAATGACGTCATCATCGACTATTTAAAGAACGGACTTGGCCAGACACGCTCAGTTCCCTGCTGAACGGCTGGCGAAGTAGATCACTGCGCTGTGTTTTTTACAGCCAGTGTAGCTGAGTTAGAAGTCCGTTACACTGGCTGTGGAGGGACGCTACCCTGTGTCGTCCAACAGGCGACTAGCACATGTATTTGCTATTTGCGCTTGAAATTAAGTAATGTAGTGGTAGTAATAAGCTTCCCATTTTAATTTAAACGCAAGGACAGTTTTTAAAACAGGATTGGATTAATTGGTTTAGCTCATCTAAGCAATTTTATCAATTCTGTAAATTAAAAGGAATTTTACGGAACTTGGTGAATTTGGCCCCACTTGCAACTAGTATAATCAACCTGCACAAAGTGTTGCATAACGCAGGGCTGTTTTTTGGAACAAAATGTGTTATCATTCAGCCCTTCGCTATGCAAAATCACGATATTATGACAGATGGGCTAAGCGCGGCCGTTCCTTTCAATCGGGAAAGGCCGCGTGGAATTTTGGTGAAATGCGCTAATAGTGTCGTGGTGGTACTAGTTGTCTCTTTCGCTCTACCCATCATCATCAGCGTTGACTCATTTTGCATTGTGCGCTTGGGTTCAATGTTTGGAGCGAATGTGCAAAGCAAAGTCATTATTTTCTAACTAATAAGTGAATGAGATATTACAATCACCTTATATGTTTCTTGTTAGACATGTTTTGTACATATCTGGTAAAAATAATTCGTCATGAACACATTTTTTCAAACATGATTCTTGATTTCTAAACATGTCCAAAATAAGACATGTTTATAGCGAGTGGGTAAAATGAACATGTGGCGGTGGTAAAATGAACAGCTTCTGGTGACCTGCAAAATGTCCTGTATGTATGCAATGCGCAGCGTTGGAAAGCATTTTCCGATCAATGCAAATATCCCAACAAATCATGAGCTTTGCATACACACAGGGCATTTTGCAGGCAAAAAAAATTGTCACGGAAGAATTGAATTTTCATGACGTAATATTAACCATTTCTCAATCCTGTGGCATCGAAACACATCTACAAACTTGGGGTTATCCATGGGTGTTTGAACTTTTAGGATCTGTTTGAGAGCAACTAGAAAGCTTGGTCTATGAGATGTGATTATATTGTCTAAAATTTGATTTTTCTTCACCGGTCCGGGTGTTTTTTCGCACACACTAAGTACTGAGAAAATAAATATACGTCTACAGTTCGTGCAACCCCATAGGGCTTCCCCTTGTAGTTTTGATAGTCAATCTAACAATAATAAGAGATATGAATAGATACATTTATACTATTAACGTCTCCTTTGGACACTTGCCAATAGGTACAAGCTTTCTAATTATGTGCACATAATACGGCTGCATTGCTTTGTTCGAAAGTTATTTGCTTTAAACGATTTTTGTTTTGACAAAATCATCCATATCTCAGAATGTAAACAACATAGCGAAAAACAAAAATTATAGTGCACACACACAGTGCCTCGACGATGGTGACTTCCCCGACATCTGGAAGCAATAAAAGCTGGTGCTGTTGCCGAAGCCAGGCAAGCCCCCTGGAGATGCTTCAGCATACAGGCCGATATGTCTGTTGGATACAGTCGGCAAAGTGCTTGAAAGAGTAAACCTTAACAGGCTTACACTATCCAATATGCAGTTCGGTTTCCGGAAAGGTAGATCCACTGTTAACGCCATACGAACGGTCTTGGAAACTATGGAGGCTGCACAGAAGCAAAAGAGAAGAGGAAACCGCTACTGCGGAGTGGTTACACTGGACGTATAAAATGCCTTCAACAGTGCTAGCTGGGCTGCAATCGCCGATTCGCTGCACAGACTGAAAGTTCCCGAGTACCTCTGTAGGATCCTGAGGAGCTACTTCCAGAACCGGTAACTGATCTACGAAACTGACGCCGGAAAAAGAAGTTTAACCGTAACAGCGGGCGTTCCACAGGGTTCCATTCTCGGCCCAACTCTCTGGAATGCTATGTACGATGGAGTGCTGAAGCTGAACCTCTCCAGGGGCGTGAAGATTGTCGGTTTGGCGGACGACGTGGTGCTCATAGTGTCCGGCGAATCACTTGAGGAAGTGGAAGTACTCGCAACGGAGGCGATAGACGTTGTGGAAGACTGGATGCGCGAGAAAAAGCTGACGTTAGCTCACCACAAAACTGAAATGGTTCTGATAAGCAGCCGAAAGGCAGTGCAGCAGGCAAGAATTTCATCATCGTATCATCGACTCAAAGCGGGAAGCTAAACAACTGGGAGTGATGATAGACGACCGGCTAAGCTTTAATAGCCACATCGACCATGCATGCGGGAGAGCCGTAAAAGTAATTTCGGCACTATCTCGGATCATGCCCAACAATTCGGTGATCAGCAGCAGTAAAAAGCGACTACTGGCGAGTGTTTCCACATCGGTGCTCAGATATGCAGGATCTGCTTGGGTGATGGCACTGCAGACGAAGACATCTCGGCTGAACAGCACGTTTAGGCTGATGGCCATGCGGTTGTCTAGCGCGTATCGAACTATCTCGTCAGGGGTAGCCTACGTGATAGGTGGAACGATTCCCATAAACCTCCTACTCGAAGAAGATAGCGAGTGTTATAAGGATCGAGGCACGAGAGGAGTCCGTAAACGAGTTCGAGCTGACACCTTAATCAAGTGTTATCGGTAGATGGACCCAACGACTAATTCCACGCTTGTCGGTCTGGGTGAACAGAGCGCACGGGGAGGTGAACTTCCACATGACGCAGTTCTTGTCTGGTCACGGCTGTTTCAAAAAGTACCTGAACTGGTTCGGCCAGCGAGTTCGCCGTTCTGCATCGCGTGCGGTGATGCAGAGGAGACACCTGAGCATGTGGTCCTCGAATGCCCGCGATTCGAGCACGAGCAAAACGAAACGAGAATCATTGTCGGTGAGGACGTTATCATGAACAATATTGTCCAAAGAATGTGCGCGAATAAAGAAAAATGGGACGCGGTGAACAGAACAGTCGTTCAAATCATGTCAGCGTTGCAACGAAGCTGGCGAGAGGAGCAACGACCATCAACGTAGCAGTACACGGCTTCGAGCCATCGATGCTCCGATGAACGGGAAGTTACACTCCAACTAGAATTGCCGGATCGACCATGGTGTAGACTAGGTCCACCGACGGGGACCAGTTGAGTAGTACGCGACGTAGCACCGGGTTCGGGTCGTCGGGGCGCCAGTGAACCGGAAGGTACGCTTCACCCGGAATTGCTGGATGGACCTCAGCACCTACTGGCTGGCCTGTTGAGTAGGCTAGATTCACCGCCGGGAACTAGATCGAGTAGATCGGGACGAAGCGGGGAGCTGAATGGCTCACGGAAACGAACAACGGTATCGGCGGAAATCTACCACTCGGTTTCAGGCGAACCTCTCCCGCCGGGGAATTCTTCGTCGGAGTAGGCTAGATCCACTGTCGGGGACTAGACCAAGTAGTTCGCTAACAAGTAAGGGCAGGAGATGGATGGCTCAGTGAGTTGCGGTGCTAAAGTGAATTCTATACATTTTTTTTGTAAGGAATGTTAAATATTTCATACCAGTAGGGGAACATGCGATCACTGCGCGAAAACCGTCAAATCGGACGATGACTTTATCGAATGCATGGGATTTTGCGAAAATGTGGTGCATATGCATTGCGGTAAACAACTCAACAAGCCGTTCTTGAAAAAACTTGCCGAAAACCCAAATTTATTTCGGATGTGCAATGAATGTGTCAAGTTGATGAAGTTTGCTCGCTTTCGCGACACCGTTTCCTCGCTTGGATGTGTTATCGCTGCTATCGCTGGGAAAACGGATGACGTCTGTGCTGAACTAAAAGCAGAGTTATCAAAAAATAACCAGCAAATTTCGCACCTCGCCAGAAAGGTTTCAACAGCCACTCCAGTCCGGCCAAATTCCGGTACATCTCGACCACCTCAGAAACGTCGTCGCGAGGATGGCCCTGATCCGAGCAGTATTCTTGTCGGCGGTCGAAAGCTAGTCGATAATAGCAACATTCTCACGGTTCCACCTCCCACTCCGTTGCTCTGGATGTATCTTTCCCGCTTTCATCCCAGCGTTAGCAAGGAGAAAAAATGTCCAATGAAGGGCTAAACTGCAACGAAGAAATAAAGGTTATTCCGTTTGTTAAAAAAGGCATAGACGTCAGTACTCTGAACTTCATATCTTTCAAAGTTGGAGTTCACCCAAAGTACCGTGAAGCAGCTCTTAACCCTGACACATGGCCGCAAGGCATATTGTTCAGGGAATTTGAGGATAGCCGTACCCAGAACATTTGGTGCCCACCGACTGATTTTCCTACGCCCTCGGAAGCCGCATGTATTCCGCTAATTCAACCCGGCCCATCAACCCTACAGAGGACTCCGCAACGATTGGCAATGCCACTATACCAAGCTACACCGCCATTGTGAAGGAGTGTCGACGCTGATCGCATACTGGGACGCAACGCAGTTGGTACAATGGAAGCCCTCGATCCCCTCGCTACAGTCGAGCCCTTGCAGCCAGCGTTCAGCAGTCGTCCCGGTTCTGTATGTGTGGGTGGAGAAGGGGTCTTCCAAGCCGCCTTTCTCGGCAAGTATTACACAAATTGTAACGATACAACGGTTAAACCGATTCACGCTTCTAGTTCATCGTCCAACTCTCGCCGTAAGCTACTACCGTCCCGTTCCTGCTCTCCGCATCGCTCCATCGGGGCTCAACGCATATTGGGACGCACCGCAGTTGGCACTATGGAAGCCCTCGATCCCCCATAGTCGAGCAATTGCAACCAGCGATCATCAGTCGTCCCGGTCCTGTATGTGGGATGGGTGAAAGGGTCTTCCAACCCGCCACAAATGGCAAGTATACATCTGATCCGAACACTTCAAGCGCTGATGTATTCTTCGCTTCCAGTAATTTGCCTTTTGCTCTAACATCTTGTGACCAGATGTCAACCATTTCTCTCGCCGAAGATGATTGCTACATTCTGGGGCGCGATGCAGTTGATTCGCTCTCTGCAGAACCTGATCCGTCAGCCAATAACATCGAGATTTACTACCAGAATGTTGGTGGCTTAAATTCATCAACGGACAGCTATTTACTCGCGACCACGGGCTGCTGTTATGACGTCATCGCCTTAACCGAGACGTGGCTCGACAACCGTACTCTGTCTCGCCAGGTGTTTGGTTCAACAATTAATGTCTTCCGCTGTGATCGCAATGCCCTCAACAACTACAAGACATCAGGTGGTGGTGTACTTATCGCCGTTCGCCATGGTATAAAAGCCCGAGTGATCAACGATGAGCGGTGGGAGAGCTCCGAGCAAGTGTGGATATCAGTGAAACTTGCCGATCGCAATCTCTTCCTGTGTGTCGTGTATTTTCCACCTGACCGAATTCGTGATTACAGCCTGATCGATGTACATCTTTCCTCCGTTTCTTTCATCACCTCGATCGCTGCCCCGTCTGATGATATTGTTATACTGGGCGACTTCAACTTACCTGGCTTGACCTGGTGCTCAGCAAGTAATGGATTTCTACGATTGGATATCGAAAAGTCTGTGCTTATCAACAATGCCAGTTGTATCTTGGACAACTACAGTAGCGCAACTCTTCGGCAAATTAACAATATCATCAACGAGAACAGACGTACATTGGATCTCTGCTTTGTAAGTGCCCGGGACTACGCTCCGTACTGCTGCGCCGCTCTGACACCTTTAGTCCAGCATGTGCGCCATCATCCCCACTACATCTTGTACTCGCTGGTAACCTAGGAGTGAATTTTGAAGACGTCTCAAGCTCTATCGTCTACGATTTTAAAAACGCTGACTACGACAGCATCGTTAGTACGCTGTTGGATATACACTGGGACGAAAATCTTAACAATGATGACGCGAACGAAGCAGCGATGACGTTTTCTAATATTCTTAACTACCTAAACGACCGTCATGTGCCAAAACGAACAGTCAGCACAAATCAACACCCTCCCTGGCAATCAACAGTGCTTAGACGATTAAGAACTGCCAAACGAGCCGCATTTAAAAAGTTCTCGAAGCATAAAACACTTGCATTACGAAACCACTACTTTCAACTCAACCACGAATACAAACAGCAAAGCAGACGTGCCTTTTTTAGGTACCAGCGAGACGTCGAACGTCAACTGAAATTCAAGCCCAAGTCGTTTTGGAAATATGTGAACGAGCAGCGAAAAGAATCAGGGTTACCATCTTGTATGTCATTAAATGGAGTTTTAGGCACCGACACTAACGAAATTTGCCAATTGTTTTCCGACAAATTTTCAAGCGTTTTTTCCGACGAGAACCTTTCCCCACAACAAGTCGCTGCCGCTTCAAATCTAACTCCTTCTCTAGGACGAACCATCAACCGAATTTGTGTCGATAATGCTGCCATTCTTGCAGCAAATTCCAAGCTGAAAGCATCTACTTCCCCGGGCCCAGATGGCGTTGCCTCGATTTTTGCCAAAAAGTGCATCAGCGGGCTTCTTGAACCACTTCGGCGAGTCTTTGTGCTATCACTCAATACTGGAACATTCCCTTCCTGCTGGAAAACAGCGCACACATTACCAGTTCACAAAAAAGGAAACAAATCGAACATTGACAATTATCGGGAAATCTCGTGTTTAAGTGCAGTATCAAAACTATTCGAGCTGGTTGTCTTAGACCCTCTTTTCTTTCACTGCAAACACTACATTGCAGACGATCAACACGGCTTTATGCCTAAACGATCGACAACGACTAACCTGTTCTCGTTCACAACATGTGTACTCGATGAATTCGCTGACGGATTGCAAACCGATGCTATTTACATGGATTTATCTGCGGCCTTCGACAAAATCAATCATGATATCGCAATAGCGAAGCTGAAGTTCCTACCTCGATGGAAGGCAACTCCAAATCAGCATTAAGGACTGTCTATCTACACCATTCTTCGCTACATCCGACATCCAACAAGGAAGCCATCTCGGTCCAGTGATATTCCTCCTCTACTTTAATGACGTCAACATCAAATTACAAGGACCCCGCCTTTCTTTTGCCGACGACGTGAAAATTTTTCAACAAATACGGGATAAAACCCATGCCGAGCTTCTTCAGAGGGAACTGGACAGCTTTAGTACGTGGTGTTTATGGTTTTAAATCCGAGCAAATGCTCAATCGTTACGTTCACGCGGAAACGCCATCCGATTCAGTTTAACTACCATCTCTTCGACTCGAGTATTCCAAGACACTCTAACGTCAAGGATCTCGGAGTCATCATGGATTCGGCACTAACGTTCAAACCACATACACCATCCATTGTGGATAAGGCTTCAAGACAGCTTGGGTTCATCTTCCGAATAGCGAAAAACTTTAAGGACGTATACTGTTTAAAATCTCTCTATTGTGCGCTGGTTCGCTCAACACAGGAATATTGTTCTGCTGTTTGAAACCCTTACTACCAGAACGGTGTCGACAGAATCAAGGCGGTCCAACGCCGGTTCATACGCTTTGCACTCCGACATCTTCCTTGGCAAAACAGATTTCAGCTGCCGAGCTACGAAAACCGTTGTCAGTTAATACAGCTCGATACTCTAAGCATCCGGAGGGACTGCTCTCGAGCCCTGTTCGTCTCGGACTTACTGCCTGCCAGGGTGGATTGCCCCACAATCCTCGGACGCCTCGATCTTCAAGCTCGCGTTCGAGCTCTGCGCAATAACTCTCTTCTGCGAGTCCCATTCAGGAGAACTAACTATGGGCGCCAGAGCGCTGTTACCGGACTCCAGCGTGTGTTTAACAGTGTGGCGACGGCGTTTGACTTCAACCTGACAAGGAATTCGATAAAAACTAAAATAATTCGTATTCTGAAATGTAATTAGTTTAAGTAACCACCATTGGGGCCAAGGGGTCTGTTGGTGACGGTACAACAAATAAACAAATAAACATGGGGAGACTTGGCCAAGCGCAAAATTCTATTTTTTGCTATGGCGTCGTCTATTCGATTCTTAAACTTTTTTCTAAAATATTTTTATATTTGTTTCGATCCCTTAAGGTAATTTTAAAAGTTTGGAATGAAAAATCCTTTGCTTACAAAAAACATTACGTGATTAATAAATTTGCACTAAATTATGTAATTTTTTTCAAACTTTGTATGGACATATCCACTCGACTACTAATTACCATTAATGTACTAATATACCATCTTAATCCTTGTGACGCAGTGAAATGATTTTACATAAATTGGAACATTGAAAAAGTTATTACTGGAATTTGCATGACATTGAACGCAATTACTAATGTTGGGGAGACTTGACCAAGATTTTATGGGGAAACTTGACCAAGTGGCAATTAACTGAAGAAAGATACAAAATTCCTGGTATTCATTATGCTTTGGTATTTGCTGTTAATGTTAATCACGCTGTAGCGGTCATGTCATATTCAGCAATATTTTTCAAATTTAGTAGAACCAGACTGATTTGTTTGCGCCAAGACAACCTACCGTTGATCGACTCTTGCGCAACACCCTAGCAAGTACTCCTCTCCGCGAAGGGAAGAAATTAAATTGCCTGTTGAGATTCTCCTGAAGACGAAAACCATGACGATCCTTCGCTTGGAATGCACGATGGAAAGGGACAGATAGAGCCAAAGGTTAGCTGACAGAATAAAACAGCTAGTAGGGTCGTTGATTTCCGAACTTGTCCGAAGAAATTTGCGGGAAAATACGCGCTTCCTGTAAGTTCGTACGAAATTACCTTCCCTAATCTGAGGATTAACGCTGCTAGTCCATTTCGTCCCAGTCCGCCAAACGTTTTGGAAGCTCGCGTGATTTGTCCGGTTTAGTTTGTCCAAAGTAATTAATGTGACGTGATAGTACTGTGAATTTTGTCTAATTCTTTGCTCTCCCGCCCTAATAGCTCAAGCTGGGAGGGAGAAACAGACACTACGCACGAAGTGTAAATAAGAGCACTTGTCAAGAAGCAAGAAAACTTTCGACAGCCTAAATCAATCAAGGTGGGCGACGCATAAATGAGCAAATTTCTTTTTGCGTGTCATTGATGCAAGCGTGTTACCGGCACATGACTTCAATCGTGTGATGGAAAGGATCTTGGGACAGTATAAAATCAGTGAAAGTTTTTTTCCCGGGTGCTTTACATTGATTTGAAGATAAAGTCAGCCGACAGTTTGCTTCCAGTACTCGAGTGAAATGGGACAAATTTCGGAACGATGTGTCTAATCTTATACTTTTAAAATAGGATTTTTGTGCCGTTCTTCTCCTTCATTCTACCACGGTTTCCTAAAAAATTGCTTAAACTGAATATTAAAAACCGATACAACATTAAATTCAATCTGAAAAATAGAATTTAATTAAAAATTTAACTAACAGAATCCTTGAATAAGGAAACTCGCCGGTAGAGGCATGTTTATCTGATTTGTGAAATGTTGACCAATGCATAGGTATTTGATAGGTAGATATATATAGGTACGGCTGCAGCCTTGGAACGTAAATATCCATATAATGAAATAAACGACAAAACGTTTGATATAACATGTTTTCGTTTTTATATTTCCCCTTTATTTACTACTGAAAAATATTGCCATCCTAAATAAAGTACAGAAAACTGTTTCCACCTTTCTTTTTACATCATCAAACAATTTTAACCGTCGAACTGTCAAATTTAGCCAAGGTTATTTTGCAAATAACTTTCGAAGTGTAAGATTTTAACTAATAGATAGAAATGGAATTTTTTCATGATTCTGATCATCAGATTAAGCTGCAGGAGCACCCGAACATTAAACATATTATGTCGATGTCATACTTCACGTCGAAGTAACTTGCCAATTTTTTTCGAAACTTTGTTTATATTTATTAGCATGCATCTAAGCCGTTGATGATTTTCATTTTCGCAGTATACTCTCAAAAGAAACTTTAAACTGGAGAACCATCAAATCTGACTAGCAAGGTGTCACTCATTCTAAAATTGTTAAATCAGTCACAAATTTTTAAAACTTTCTTCGCACGATTTACACCATTATTACTTATCTTTACTATAGATATGAAAATAGCTTTTATGGCATGTTTTAAATAGAAAGATGATATAAATTATTTTAAACCAAAACGTATTTTTGAATTACCAAAAAACGTGCACGTCGCAGCATATGTTTTGATTCCATATTCCCATTTCTTGGAGTAGAGAACATTTACAGCGTCGTCACATTTCCATAACTGGTTTTATAACAAGCATAAAATATATTTTAGGCGTAGTTCATTGAGCTTAAAATGTAAATATTATTTGAAATTTTCATATAAAATTAGCGTTTATTTTACATTATAGCAAGATCGCAATATTGTCTTAAAACGATGCTCGAAACTTTTTATTTTGTATATTTATTTGTATATTTGTATATTCAACGGACATTTACAGTCTAATTGAAAACTTAAAACTAGTGTGTAGCACTCTAAATCAACAAGAAACATAATTATAACAACTACCACAAGAATTCATATCAAATGCAGAATCAGTAACATTTTTGAACAGTGAAACAATTTCGACAACATTACATGGAAATCGGTTTAAGATCTAGAAGAATCCATTCGAACGGTTGGCATCCAAGGTTCATTATGGCGAAGATCCCGAAATTCCCTGAATCGTACTCCGTGTGGCCATGTACTGGATGAAAGAGCGTGTTTTTTCAAACTTGTGTCTAGCTCCACTTTAAATGAAACGTAGTCTAACGTACTAACGTCTTGCCTATTCGAGACGAGTTTTTTTACCTTTGCAGAACCATTTACTTTTAAGCATTCTTTTACCAGAATCGAGATTTCCTGCTCGCTGACGTCGTTTTTGATATTCGATAGGAATAGCGTGAAACTATCGTTAGCAGCTCCTTCAGGATGCATTGTTTCTGAGCAGTTTAATGATATTGGAGAAGAATGGTGGTGTTCTACATTGACCACGGCACTTTCGTTGCATTGCACAGATGAACTCGGTTTTGTGCAGTTTATAAGCTTAGCCATCGTAGAGTTCAATGACTCGATACTTTTCCTTAAACATCCAATTTCATTATCGCGCTGTTTCTCTCGTATCTCATGGGCGGCTTTAACCGAGCTGATCGAATTACGAAATTTTGCGTCTTCCAGTAGGCTACGGCAATCGTCACACATCCATAGCACATTTGAGCCACTACACGCAGACAGTTCATCTTCTGTTAGGCCGGTGCAGTGTTTGTGAAAATAACGAAATCCATCGCAGAAGCCGTCACACACTGCTGGGTCAGATTTACCCAGTGCCATTCTACACTTTCCGCATGGTTTATCCACTAGCTGGTTCATGATCACGAAGTAGTATTTCCAACACAAAATGACCAAACAATGGAGAGTTTTGTTTCGGCGGCGAGATGAAATCGAATTATTTGGGTTGCGCACAATTTTGCGAAGAAACTAATCAATGCAGTCAAAACGTTGATAGTACAACTACGATTTGGTATAGTTTATCAACCGAAGCAAGCGGTTTTACAGCGAGAACAAAGTAATTTAGTCGGAACACACAGATTTACAACGCGGCGGTACGCACGAATCAACAACTCATCTAAATTCTTATTCATCATTGAGTACATAGAAATACAATTTATTTGATTGTGGCAGCACGGATTACCGAAAAATCTATCTGGCTAATTTCAAAATGGCATTAAAATCACAAAAAAACTTTAATAATATTTACTGCTACACCCAATCTAGACAAAAAATCAAGGAAATTCATCGTTCGGAAACATTTTCAAGCAAGCATATGATAACAATACTCTCATTTCCTCGATGAACACTTTTTTGTGGCTCGGAGTGACAGTTTCGTTCTGGCTGGCTATGACATTCACATTTATTGAGTCTGTTTCTCCCTCCCAGAGCTCAAGTATAGTCTAAAAGGGAGTAAAAAGTACGTTTGTAGGAAAGTGTGTGCAGAAAGTTGCTAGAAAAGGTAAATGTGCTCAACGTTATGTGCCATTGACCCCAACGCATGTGCTAACGACCCCGTTTGTCGTAGGCAGACGGCATTCTATTTTCTATTCCGCACAGCTCGCCGACGAACGAGAGAAGAGGCAAAACGAAGGAAAGCAGCACGCGCGCAAGGACGAATTTGAATCCGGCACCGTTACGCCGCCGGAAGGAAGGACGGTCCATCAATAAACCGTCTCCTTCAATCGCCGGGAAAACCATCGCAGCTTTTCCGGCCGAATAAAGCAAACATCAGCAGCAACTAACAACCGCTGGTCAGAAACCGGCGCGGCCGATCGATGTAATCGCCCGTCATCGAAACAGCCACCGCATCGCAGAACGATCGACAGCAGCAGCAGAAACCAACAGCAGCAGATTGGGTGAGTCGTATCGTTCTTGCTAGATAAGTGTGAAGGGTGGCGTCCAGGGAGGACGCCACAGTGATTTGAGACACCAGAGCGCAAATCGCTCGAGAAGTCGTCCACGGACGGCTAGAATTAGGGACGCGTCCATGAAGTGAGGTTGTGTGTCGGCCATTATATCGAGTTCCGTTTTTATGAACGCCACACACAACCCTTTAATTAGTTAGCCACCCGGGTGCAGAGTGCTAGCCAATAGAGCACTGGATCAGTGAGGTGACGTCACTAAAAGTTTGGGAGAGTTTTGATGGAAAAAGCACACAGTATGGTCAATGAGCACAGTAGGGAGAGAACACGCACACAGACATAGAAGATAGGCCTAGAATTTAAAATTGGAACAATAAAAACAAACATGCAATAGTAATGAGAATCTTTCCGTTTTGTACCGTAAATAAATGTTGTTTAGTCATAACAGTTTTTGCAACCGGCCGAGACGGTTGTGCCTCCAGGTGGAAGGTTTTGTTCTCGAGAGAGTGACGGAGTGCGAGACGCTGTATGCGTTTTTGTGGGAGAGAGAGAGAGAGAGAGAGAGACCAGTTTGTTAAGTGTGAGTCGACAGTTGATACGTCGGAGGCGTGGTCAACGGCATCCTCGGTGTTTTGACAGCAAACCGCGGGTAGACGAATTTGCCTACCGCGGTGGCAGAAATCGACAGTGATCGTGCCTGTACACACAGAAAAAATATATTGTATTGGTATCGTCGGGCAATTCTAATCGACGAGAGGGGAAGCGTCACAGGTAGACCCATTTGCTCTATTCGTCTACCGCAGAAGTGGTACGACGAATAAGGAAAATAAGTGGCACCGAAAAGTGCCGCATCGACAGTGGGATTTTCGCAGCAAGCCACAGGTAGCCACATTTGTTTACCGCGGCGGTGGAAACGGAGAGAACGCGCTTGTGGTGGTGATACCGACGAGCAGCTTAACCGGAGAGAGTTTTGAAGTGTTGCAGGTAGGCCTATTTCTCTACTGAAGAAGCAACGCGACGAAGAAGGACAGCAAGTGTCACATTGTCAAACAACGGGCACCGAGTTTACAACGTAACACATGAGGTGTGTTCTACAGGTATAACAGGTATATTTTTCATTCCTTTTTGTGATAGTTTTTCTTGCTAGGTAAAATGGATGAAGAGATGGGAGAACGAGTAACAGACCCTCCCCCTAAGCCTTATGCTGAAAATGTAAATCCGACTAGAATTAAAATTTACCCAGAGTCTTCAACGGGACCATGGATTGTATTTATTAGGCGTAAAGTAAAGGCGCTAAATATTATTCAAATTTCTAAAGATTTGACTTCGCGATTCTCGGATGTAAAAGAGATCGTCAAAGTCAATAAAGATAAAATACGCATTGTCGTTGGTAGTCTCAAACAAGCCAATGCAATTGCTTCTTGCGAGCTTTTTACGCGTGAGTATAGAGCGTATATTCCTTCAAAGGAAATTGAAATTGATGGGGTCATCACAGAATCGAGTTTGACTGTTGATGACATAATTAAGCATGGGGTTGGTCGTTTCAAAGACACCATACTTAAAGACGTAAAAATACTTGAATGCAAGCAATTGCATTCAGTATCACACGAAGGAGATAAAAAAGTTTATCGACTGTCTGACTCATTTCGAGTGACTTTCGCTGGGTCTGCGCTGCCCAACTATGTCATTATCGATAAGATTCGTCTCCCTGTTCGCCTTTTTATCCCTCGTGTAATGAATTGCCTTAATTGCAAACAGCTTGGCCACACAGCCACTTACTGTTCCAATAAGGCACGGTGTGGCAAATGTGGGGGTTCTCATCAAGAGGATACATGCAATGAAAATTCAGAAAAATGTTTAATGTGCGGAGAAAACTCACATGAGCTCCCTGCATGCCCCATTTATAAATTGCGATTAAACGATCCTTGAAGGAGAGGTCTAAGCGCTCCTATGCAGAAATGTTGAAAAATGCTACCCCTAAACCCATTTTCTTAGAAAACACTTACACATCTCTATTTTCGGAACAGTCTGACTCTGACGGAGCGTGCGAAGGTACATCATTTGTTTTACCCGGAAATTCCAGAAAAAGAAAACAGTCTTCTTTTCCCAAGCTGCCAAGAAAGGGCCTTAAAATTTCTCCACCAATAGATAAACTGCGCCCAAAACCGAAAAATTCCGATTCAAAACCGAAATCAATTCCGCCCGGTTTTGGGAACGTACAATCCAAACAGAACACCATTACTGGAAATAATAAAATTTCGACTTCCTCTGAGCCTCAGCCGGGGGTAGGATTATTGAAATTTTCTGAAATTGTTGATTGGATTTTTAAAGCATTCAATATTTCTGAACCACTAAAGAGTATACTTTCAGCTTTCCTCCCAACAATTAGAACATTTTTAGAGCAGCTGATTGCTCAATGGCCCATCCTTGCAGCGATTGTATCTTTCAATGGGTAATTCACCTCCTCCAATGAAAGATTCCATCACTGTTTTACAGTGGAATTGCAGAAGTATCATACCTAAAATTGATTCCTTAAAAATTTTACTGCATAATTTAAAATGCGATGCTTTTGCTCTATGTGAAACATGGCTTACCTCAAACATTAATTTCAACTTAAATGATTTCAACATTATTCGCCTAGACCGAGACACCCCGTATGGAGGAGTGCTTCTAGGAATTAAAAAGTGCTATTCTTTCTATAAAATTAACATCCCCTTGTATACGGGCATTGAGGCTGTAGCTGTCCAAACGAACATTAAAGGCAAAGACATGTCTATCGCTTCTATATATATACCTCCCAAAGTTCAAATTGGACAACATCAAATTTTTGAGGTAGTGGAATCCATGGCTGCTCCGCGTCTGATACTGGGAGACTTCAACTCGCACGGAGTATTGTGGGGTTCCCTCTACAATGATAATCGATCCTCTTTGATATACAATGTGTGTGACGAATTTAATATGACAGTTTTAAATACTGGCGAAACAACACGCATCCCCAGACCTCCTGCACGTCCAAGTGCATTAGATCCGTCTCTGTGCTCGACATCACTTCGGTTAGATTGCACGTGGAAGGTTGTACCTGATCCTCACGGTAGCGATCATTTGCCAATCGTTGTTTCAATTAACAGCGAATTAGGCCTTACGAATTCAATCAATGTTCCTTATGACTTAACACGAAATATTGATTGGAAAACATACGAAACATTAATTTCCACTTCTCTTGCTTCTACAGAAGAGCTACCCCCTACCGAAGAATATGAATTCTTAGCGGGTTTAATTATTGAAGCAGCAGAACAAGCCCAAACGAAATGCAATCCTGGAATGACAATAAATAGACGCCCCCCTAATCCTTGGTGGGACAAAGAGTGCTCTGATGCATATGAAGCTAAACAAGTTGCCTACAAAGAAATTATGAAACAGAAAGGGGGTATACGTGAGAACTTTGAAAATTATTTCATTTTGCAAAACAAATTTGACAGTATACGTCGTGCCAAAAAGTCTAGTTATTGGAGACGCTTCGTTGATGGCTTGTCAAGAGAAACATCAATGAGTACTCTTTGGAACACAGCCAGAAGAATGAGGAATCGAAACGTGACTAATGAAAGCGAAGATTTTTCGAATCGTTGGATATTTAATTTCGCCAAGAAAATTTGTCCCGATTCTGCTCCTGCGCAGAAAATCACTCGCGATGCTCCCACAAGTAACGATTTCATAGATTCGCCTTTGACAATGATGGAATTCTCAATTGCACTCCTCTCATGCAACAATAATGCTCCGGGACTAGACAGAATTGAATTCAACTTGGTGAAGAATCTGCCTGACCTAGCAAAAAGACGCTTGTTGAATTTATTCAATAAGCTTCTTGAGCAGAACATTGTGCCGCACGACTGGAGACAAGTGAGAGTTATCGCTATTCCAAAACCGGGAAAGCCAGCCTCCGATCATAACTCGTATCGACCGATTGCAATGCTATCCTGTATCAGGAAATTGTTGGAAAAAATTATCCTACGACGTCTCGACAATTGGGTTGAGGCGAACGGCTTGCTATCAGATACCCAGTTTGGTTTTCGGAGGGGAAAGGGAACGAATGATTGTCTGGCGCTACTTTCGTCAGAAATCCAACTCGCTTACGCAAAAAAAGAACAAATGGCGTCTGTGTTCTTAGACATAAAAGGAGCATTCGACTCAGTCTCCATTGATGTTCTCTCGGAGAAGCTACATCAATGTGGTCTTTCACCGATATTAAATAATTATTTATACAATTTATTGTCAGAAAAGCACATGCATTTTTCATATGGCGATTTGGCGACACTCAGAATAAGTTACATGGGCCTCCCACAAGGCTCTTGTCTAAGCCCCCTTCTCTATAATTTTTACGTGAATGACATTGATAATTGTATTGTCAGCCCATGCACTTTAAGACAACTTGCAGATGATGGGGTGGTTTCTGCCACAGGACCGAAAGCTATAAATTTACAACAACCATTGCAAGATAGCTTGGATAATTTATCAATTTGGTCTTTAAAGCTGGGCATCGATTTCTCTACGGAGAAAACAGAGTTGGTCGTTTTCTCAAGGAAGCGTGATCCAGCTCAGCTTCAGCTTCAGTTGGTTGGTAGAACGATAGCCCAAGTCCTGACTTTTAAATACCTTGGAATTTGGTTCGATTCTAAAGGCACATGGGGAGGCCACATTAGGTATCTAATAACGAAATGCCAACAAATGATAAATTTTCTGCGAACAATAACTGGATCATGGTGGGGTTCTCATCCAAGTGACATGATAAGATTGTATCAAACAACAATACTTTCAGTAATGGAATATGGGTGCATCTGTTTCCGTTCAGCTGCGAACACTCACATTATTAAACTGGAACGGATACAGTATCGCTGTTTACGAATTGCCTTAGGTTGCATGCAGTCGACCCATACAATGAGTCTTGAAGTACTAGCGGGAGTTCTTCCTTTAAAAGACCGATTCTGGGATCTCTCTTCTCGTTTACTTATTCGATGTGAGGTTATGAACCCACTGGTAATTGAAAATTTTGAAAGACTTGTCGAGCTTCAACCCCAAACCAGATTCATGACAGTGTATTTCAATCACATGTCACAAGAAATAACGCCTGCTAGGTATGTTCACACAAACGTCAATATACTAGATATTCCTGAATCCACTTTATTCTTCGACACGTCCATGCAAGCAGAGATTCGTGGAATTCCGGATCATCTACGCTCGCGGGAGATCCCTAAAATATTCACAAGTAAATATCAACACATAGACTGCCTTAAAATGTTTTACACTGATGGGTCACGAATCAGTGAGGCCACTGGTTTCGGTATTTTCAACAATAATTTTTCAATTTCTCTCAAACTTGCAGAACCCGCCATTACTTTATCCTCACTGATAGTCTCAGCACAATTGCAGCTCTACGCTCAAAGAGGATTGATAATCACGATCCATTCTTTTTGGGGAAGATACGAGAATCTCTGAGTAACCTGACAAGAAAATGTTATAAATTTACCCTAGTGTGGCTCCCCGCCCATTGCTCTATTGCGGGCAATGAGAAAGCTGATAATTTAGCCAAGATTGGTGCACTAGATGGTGAAATATATGAAAGACCCATCGCTTACAATGAATTTTATAGCGCTTCTCGACAGAGGACACTTGCTAGTTGGCAAACATCTTGGGACAATGGAGATATGGGACGATGGCTACACTCAATTATCCCTAAAGTATCAACGAAGGCATGGTTCAAAGGATTGGATGTAAGTCGGGACTTCATCCGTGTGATGTCTAGGCTCATGTCCAATCATTATACTTTAGATGCGCATCTCCGTCGTATTGGGCTCGCTGAGGGTAATCATTGTGCTTGTGGAGAAGGTTACCACGACATTGAGCATGTTGTTTGGTCCTGCACTGAATATCGTGAAGCCAGATCACAATTAGTAGATTCTTTACAAGTCCGAGGAAGACCAATCCATGTTCCTGTTAGAGACATCCTGGCGTATCGCGATCCTCTATACATGGAACTTATCTATCATTTTCTAAAAACAGCGTCTGTCAAAATTTAATTAAATTCATCTCCTCATACTCTCATCCAAGGCTAATCATTCACCAATTAAAGTGTCCTAGTATATTTAGTTTTTAAATTTAGACAAAAACAGAAAAAAAGTAAATAAATGCACCCGAAAATACTAGATCATTATGAAATACAACAATGTAAGGAAAAAAGCAAACAATTAAGTGATTTCAGTGTTAGTTTTAGACAAAGTACTAGTATAGTTAAAATTAGTCTTAAGGATTTTTGTAACGTGCTATGTAAAAAAGAAACTGGCGTAAAAAGCTTTTGCAAATGCCGTGTCAAATAAACGTATGAAAAAAAAAAATGTTGTTTAGTGTAAATGTAGCGAATGTTTTGTAGATTCATGTAGTACTCCCTTATGGTTTTAGTCTCGTTCTAGTATGGTTACGTCACTTCGTTCGGTGTAGTTTTCGTTTCGTTTCACTGTCTTCCGCTTGGCGGAATTTGATGAGTGGTGAAAGCTTCGCTTTCAACGTGTTGTGCCACCTGTTGATGAGTGGCTGCAGTTCCAGTGATGATAAGTTAGGTATGGGGAGTTTCTTACCGCGAATTATCTGAGGGTGATGAGGTTTTTAATGATTGCTGCTAGTTGATAATAGGGTCGTCTACCCAACTTTTGGAGGCTGATTTTTGATAAGCCTGTCTGGTTCGATCCTGATTAATTTCTTTTAGGTGAATCTTCTTCAGGGGCTCGCCCTAAGAAGAGTCTCATCCGGGCAAACAAATCTTGGTGTGCAGTCTTCCTACGGGAAGTGGCGCATAAGCTGCACGCTTGCTAGGGATCGACCAGGGCTGGCTACAAATTGGCGCCCAACTGCAGGATTTTTTCGGAATTCTTGAAGTATATTTGGAGAATATTGTTGAAGTTATGATTGTTTTCGTCATTTATTTTCGTTCTTATGTACATTTTTAGTCTAGGTTCATTTTTGTAATTTATGTAGTATTTAGGGTAATGTAACATATTTTGGAGACCGTTTATTTTGGAGAAATATCATCAGGCATATTTTTTTGGAGAAATTTATTGAGGATACAGAAATATTTTGGGGATTCTAAGGAATATTCTTGTGATGTTATCTTTGTGTGGGAACATTTATTAGAGATAAGGGTTTATATTTACCATTTTTGTACATTTTCTATACTATTTATTAAATTTTACATATTCAAAAAAACCGAAATGGCTTCTAAGTTTCCGAGAGCCGACCACTTAACCAATGAGGAAGTGGATTACGAGCTCATAATCCGTGGTAAGGTTGAGGAAACAAAAAATGATTCGGAAGCCAAATACCGACTGTTACGAAACCTTTTTTACGAAGATGTGAGGGAAAATCGGAATTATCCGTCGCGGTTTACTATCGAACAAGAGTTCGATCGCGTGTCAAGTATAATCGATGTTTTGAGAGGGAAGTTGGAGAAAGGTCCAGATGAAAGGTGCATTTCCCGATTAAAACATTACGCGCTTAGGGTCGCCCGAAACATAGCTGAGGATCCTGGATCCGAAGCCATGCGTAAAGAACTGATAAGGGAAATTCGAAGTGTGTTGAACAGATTTAGTGGGAAGAAGGGTTCCGAAGATTCTCACTCAGGAGAAGTTGTCGACAATCAGCAAAAGTTATTGGAGTCAGGGAATGATGATAGGAAAGACAAGGAGTATCGAGACGACGGACAAGAACGCGAAGACAGGTCGGCTGATGAGAATTCAAAGCGATCCCTTGGAGCAATTCCCAAAACGGCAAGTGAGGAACAACTACGGAGGGAAAACCAACTTAACGACGAGAACAGAATGCTGAGAATGCAAGTGGCTGAGCTGAGGCGAGAATTGGCAGATTTTAGACTGGCAACCCAGATACCGGATCCGATGAGGTTCGTCAACCCTTCCAATCGAGGGCTTCAAGTTCCCGAGCTGATGAGTAGGGTGGAGTTCGACAGAGAAGCGCAACCGACACCGTACAACCGAGTCAACCGTCCAGAAACCGAACGCAGGCTGAGAGAAGAGGTACCACAACGACGATATAGCGGCATTCCACAGATGAGACAGGATGAGTCCGATAGAGGATGGGCGATTCGAAGGGAATCAGTCGAACGACGGATGGAGACAGTAAGCGACCGTTCGTACTACGATACACGAGACGGTCAGGAGCAAGCGCGACGGTTGAGCAGAATGTGTGGCATGGAGACTAGAATAGCTGAACGGGAGGATCCAGCTGATAGGCGGTGGAGCGACAGACGGAGTTTTTCTCAGTGGGATAGTCGAGGTAATCCCACCGGTGGCCTGCATCGAAGGCAGAGTGCAGTAATCTTGCAGAGTAGCGAGGACGAAGATGGGTATGACGCTGAGGAGTTTCGTCCAAGACGTCGTGTGAATCGACGAATCGCGGATCGTGAGATTCAGGACGCGGACCGGCGTATGGAGAAATGGCATCTAACTTTTAGTGGCAACCCCCGCCATCGATCGTTAGAAGATTTTCTCCATAAGATTCGTAGGCTAGCGCGAATGGACCGGATCGCAGATGACATCCTGTTGCAGCGAGTGCATACCATATTGCGAGGAGATGCCTACGATTGGTACTTGTGCTACGCTGACGAGTTCCTAGATTGGCAGGACTTCGAGGAGAAAATCCGCTATATGTACGGCAACCCGAACAAGGACCAGGGAAATCGTCAAAAAATTTACGAGCGGAAACAACTTAGGAACGAGCCGTTCTTGACGTTTAAAACGGAGATAGAGAGGTTGAACAAGCTTCTATCATCACCACTTGATCAGGAAAGGGTGTTTGAAGTCATTTGGGACAACATGCGTCCACACTACCGTTCCAAACTGGCGTGCAGAACTGTACGAGATTTGCGCAAGCTCGAATACTATGCGTACCGTATCGATGCGAACGATCCGGCACTCAGACAGTGTCGAGAAGGACCGACACGCAACACGACGGGTCTACACAACATCGAGGCTGAAGAGTCGACGGGATCCTATTCCGAAGCAGACGAGGTGAACGCGTTAGGAAAGAGGTTCGATGGTGATCGGCGGGCAAAGGAGCAGTCCAAATCAGTAACGCGTGCTCAACAACCCAGTGCCACGCCGGCAGTCGAACAGCCAAATGGTCCCCTTTGCTGGAATTGCCACCGGGAACATATTTGGCGAAACTGCAGACACGAAAAGCAGTTGTTCTGCTACATCTGCGGAACACCCGGTAAGACGACGGTGACCTGCGAGAACCACCCACGGATTGACCGGGACAGGATAGGTAATCGATCGGGAAACTAGGTCAGGAATGCGCAGTTGGGAACAACAGCATTCCGCCGACAAACGATGTTCCCAGTTCTAGTCCGTTTGAGGACCCGTTTCTGAAGGTGTGTGAAGTAAGGGTCCACACCGAGAGCAGCCCTCACGTAACCGTGAAGATTTTTGACACCGATTACGACGCTCTACTCGACTCTGGAGCAAGCGTCAGTGTCACGAGCATGACTGATATTGCCAAAAGATATGGACTGACGATGCAGCGTAGCCCGCTGAAGATTGCCACGGCCGACAAAACCGTACATGAATGTCTCGGATTCGTACAGCTACCGATGGTATTCAAGGGAATGACCAGAGTGATTCCGACGCTAGTGGTACCGCAGATTTGTAGAGAGCTGATCGTGGGATACAACTTCTGGAAATCGTTCGGAATTGAGCCGATGGTTGAGGGAGAGCACGGATTTGAACGAGTGGCCACTGTTGAGACAACTCCAACGGGAAATGAAAAGGTGGATACGATCCAATTCACCTTGCTGCCGATCGAGACGCTACCCGCGTTGAAGAATGTTGACCCTGATGCGACGTTGGATATTCCGGCTCTAGAGCTACCGGAACCTTCAAAAACGACTCCGGAGACGGTAGAAACGGAACATGATCTGACACTCGTCGAACGAAAGAAGCTGATTGAAGCAATTAAGAAATTTTCATGCACAACAGCAAATAAGTTGGGTAGGACCTCGTTGTTGCAACACGAGATTCGGTTGACCGAAGAAGCAAAACCGAGAAGACAACCATGGTATCGGTGTTCACCAGCAGTACAAGCGGAAATGGAAGCTGAGATTGAACGATACAAGCAGATGGATGCTATCGAAGAGTGTTCGAGCGAGTGGGCCAGCGCTTTAGTACCAGTTCGGAAAGCGAATGGTAAACTACGAGTCTGTCTGGACTCTCGCAAGATAAACGCCTGGACTAAGAAAGACTCGTACCCGATGAGGAACATGGGAGAGATCTTTCATCGTTTAGGGAGGGCGAAGTATTATTCGGTAGTGGATTTGAAGGATGCCTATTTCCAGATTCCTCTAAAGGAAGAATCAAGGGACTATACGGCATTCCGCACACCGCAAGGCTTGTTTCGGTTCAAAGTTTGTCCGTTTGGTTTAACAAACGCACCGTTCACGATGTGCCGGCTTATGGACCGTGTAATCGGATTCGATCTCGAACCAAACGTTTTCGTCTACCTGGACGATATCGTGATAGCGACGAATTCGTTCAGTGAGCACGTGAGACTACTGAAAATAGTAGCAGAACGTTTGGCAAAGGAAAATCTGACGATATCGCTTGATAAGAGTCGATTTTGCAGGAAGCAGGTGACATATCTCGGGTACCTGCTAACGGAGAGAGGAGTATCCATTGACAATGCACGGATTTCGCCAATCCTCGACTATGCTCGTCCGAAGAACGTGAAGGATATTTGGCGACTTCTCGGTTTGGCAGGGTTTTACCAGCGCTTCATACGTGACTACAGTCGCATCGTAGCTCCGATATCCGACCTGCTAAAAAAATCGAAAGCAAAGTTTGTGTGGACGGAAGCAGCAGAGATAGCGTTTGGAGAGCTAAAAGCAGCATTGGTGTCGGCGCCGATCCTAGGGAATCCAAACTTCGAGAAGCCGTTTACGATCGAGTCTGATGCATCGGACAATGCGGTTGGTGCTGCACTGATACAGCACGTTGATGATCAGCCGAGAGTGATCGCCTACTTCAGCAGGAAGCTGAGTAGCACGCAACGGAAGTACGCCAGCGTGGAGAAAGAATGCTTGGGTGTTTTGCTAGCGATTGAGCATTTTCGTCACTATGTGAAGGGTTCCCGGTTCAAGGTGGTAACCGACGCGCGTAGTTTGCTGTGGTTGTTCACGATTGGGGTGGAATCGGGTAACTCGAAGTTGTTAAGGTGGGCACTGAAGATTCAGTCATACGACATCGAGTTAGAATACCGGAAGGGTAAAAACAATATGCTGGCAGATTGCTTGTCGAGGTCGGTGGAGACAATATTTGCCCTAACCACCGATGTCGAGCATCAGGAATTAGCGGCGAAGATCCAGAAAGACCCAGCGAGTTTCCCGGATTTCAGGGTGATAGATGGACTGATCTTGAAGTACGTCAAAGGGTACAAAAAAGTGGAAGATGCACGATTCCAGTGGAAGAGATACCCGTCGAAGGTAGAGCGGAAGGAAATCGTCCACGAAATTCACGATCGAGCTCATCTCGGTCCGGAGAAGACACTAGCAGCGGTGAAGGAGCGCTATTTCTGGCCACGAATGAGCAGCGAAGTGAAAAGGCAATGTCAGGCGTGCCTTGCATGCCAAACTAGTAAAGCAACAAACCAGAATACGACCGCGCCGATGGCAGAGCAGAAGAAGTTGGCTCAGTATCCCTGGCAGTTCTTGGCTATGGACTATGTCGGTCCACTTCCAGCTTCCGGCAAAGGCCGAAGTACATGTCTCCTCATCGTAACTGATCTCTTCAGCAAGTTTGTGCTGGTGCAGCCTTTTAGGCAAGCGACCGCGGAAACGTTGGTACAATTTGTGGAAAACATCATCTTCCTGCTGTTCGGTGTTCCGGAAGTGATCCTGTCGGACAATGGGACACAGTTTACTTCAGCGATGTTCCAAAGTCTGCTAGCGAAGTATAACGTGACGCACTGGAGAACTCCGAACTACCATCCTCAGGTAAACGATACGGAACGAGTCAACCGTGTAATCACGACAGCAATACGAGCCTCAATTCGGAAAGACCACAAAGAATGGGCCAATAACCTACAACAGATAGCCAATGCCGTGCGCAACTCAGTTCACGATGCCACTCGCTACACTCCGTACTTCGTTATGTTCGGCCGGAATATGGTTTCTGACGGTAGGGAATATCGCTATCTGAGGGATTCGCCAACGACCAACGACGGTCAGCTGAAGAACGAGGAAAGGGAGAAAATGCTCGAAGAGGTTCGGGAGCAGGGCCGTCGAGAGCCGCGCCGGGTCCCAGGGTTTGAAGTACTGACGGGCCCTACCATATATGACTTCTTATTTCAATATCGATTAGAGAAATTACACGGATGCAACCGTTTCAATTAAACTATTTTTTTCGAAAATTGTTTATTTGACACGATTCAATGCGTTAGCTTAACAGAGTCGTCAGTATTTTAAAATGTAATAGATGGAAAAAATAAAAATTAATAAAGGAATATTTGTGGCTGGCCATCAGAATGGCTTACATCCGACTTGCCATTGCAATTAGAATCCTTTTTTGCGGCGTTGCCATACAGTCCATATCGCCATCGTTCATGCTCCCTTGACGCACGTTAATGCTACCATCGTTAATGCTGCCCAGAATCAGAGCTCAGAAAAATTGATATCCCTGCGCGAGGTTCAAAGAGAAAAATTCAATTCATTCCCGCCGCGATGAATCGAATGTTTGGTTTGTTTCCCTCGTCCTTTGCTTTTTCGGTACAACGCATTCATGTTCGCATATGTTTGGTTTCAGGAGCAAACTGAATCTTGTTTCTATGCTAGCTCTGAGAGGGATTATCAAGCAAAAGTGCACCAGATATAGATTACGCAGCTCAGTTATGCTCGAAAATGTAAAAGAACTTCTGCCTTCAATCTGTCCACATAATAACAAATAAATGCTTTAGTTGGTGAATGAATTTATATTTCTCCTGCACTCAACCATTCGATTCTTCATAACATTTCAGTTAGTTTGGAAGTGAATGAATGAGGGAAGCGTTGAAACTGAATATTGTTTCAGCAAATTTATCAGAAATAAGCAACTAAATGTGAAGTTTCGCACCACTGATGCTGCCTTGTTTCTTGTTGTTGGTACATGCTGTTGATTTTGAGGTACTGGATTCAGCTATTGCAGTTGTCACTATGAACGAGTTTTCTTTATCGGTTTCTGAACATGGTAAAATCGGGTTTGGAATCAGTTGTTACACTTGCGCTAACATTCAGAGAAAAAACATTACGAAGGCGATGACTGGGATCCAACAGCGAAGTCTGCTGTTAAAAAGACTGAGACAGAGAGTTGTGAGAGAAAGAGTTTCAACTTTTGGTGAATACTAATGGGTAGAGTAAGTATCCAGTTAAATTCCCATATTTTTCTTCATCAGATGTGTACACTGGAACCTCCATTTACGAACCAAGCCAAGGATTCGTAAATTGAATTAGTTCGTAAAAAAGTGTTCGTTTTTTTGGGAAGATCGTAAAAAAGTTCGCTTTACATTCTTACTAAAATTCATTGGTTGAGCGACATTATCGATAACCCTAACAATATTGGTATTTCCGAAACTGGCTGGACAAGTACATGATGAAAATGGATATTTGGTACCCTTTTGAAATCCAGGATGGAGACTTCCGATTGAACAATAATCTCGATAACCCTAAAAATTTGGGAATTTTTGAAACGGGCTTGACGAGTAGATGATAGAAATGGTAGCTTGGTGCTATTTCGAACAATTTCTGTAAAAACTATGAGGGTATTTTTAGGCGGGATTGACGAATAAATGAGTGATGCCCTTTTGGAGGCCAAGATAGTGCCTTCTAGTTGAGAAAATTTTCTATAATCACATCATCCGCATCACTATATCTATATCTATTATATGATTATTTTATTTCGAAAATGTCAATAATTTAGCTTATACAGATATCTTAACTGAAATTCGCCATCTTAGTTTTCAAAATGGCTTCATACATTTATTTTCGTCATCTTCTCGTCAATCCCATTCCGAGAATATCCAACTTTTATTAGTAACAGTTAGCTAAAAATATGTTAAATTGTATACAACTTCATACTGTACTGTGCGTATTCAACTTTGTTACGAACACTTTTAAAAACACTTGCGATAAATGAAACAAGAATGGTTCAATTGCACTGTTAAATGAATCTAATAGGGTTACGTTCACGTACTTCATAAAACCATTGGAACGACTGGAACGTAGTTGATTGTGGTATATTTGCAGTGCCAACAGAAACAATAAACTTCAACAATTAAATTAAAATAAATTAAATTCAGTTAAAAATGCGGGCCCCCAAAACAGACCCGGGCCCCAGGGTAGTTGCCCCCCCTCTCGTCGGGCCTGTTCGGGAGAACTTGAAAGCGGCGTACAGCAAACACTCGTCATACTATAATCTTCGTTCCAATTGTCCAACTTACTCTGTGGGTGAGAAGGTTCTGAAGAAAAACATGGAACAATCGGACAAAGGCAAGGGATTTTCTGCAAAGCTGGCCTCCAAGTATGTGCCAGCTGTAGTGAAAAGGGTAGTAGGAACTCACTGCTATGACCTTGAGGACTTGAAGGGGAAGAGACTGGGAATTTTCAACTGCAAGTTTCTCAAGAAACTTACCCATTCAAGTTTCGCTTTATAGACACCGATCATTCGTTGATCGGATAGAAGTCAAGCTATGTACCTCTCAATATTTACTGATTGAGACAACGCACCATGATGCTTTTGCTCTGGTTGCAGAAAATACTGTACCGCAGCTCGTAAAGTTAGCACTGTCCTTCAGACAGTGCACCCCCACAACAACGTTTATTTACTGGGGGCAACCTTGTTGCTAAGATCTTCATTCTAGCTCAAGAAGAACTTTGCGAACGTGTTGGATTATGGTCATTTTAGATCTCCTTGAGTTACAGCACTCTTGGGTATAAAACATTTGTTACTGAACGAACAAGTTCCCCTCGACCTGAAGACAGAGTGAGTCCTTGATTTCATCAGGACGATGACCTATAAAACCAAGAACTCGGAGCCACTAGTGCGTTGATGAGGAGTACCGCGAAAATTCCGCGAGAAGCAACAAAGCGTGAGTTTAAGACGGGGGAATCTTAAACGTTGATCGTAAAATAAGACTCAGAAGTCCTACAGACGATGTTGAGCAAACCCGAGTTAATCGAGCTGTCAGTAACAAATTGCTTTAGCTGAATAGCGTTGCAATTTAAAGAAATCGGCAGTGTTCCTGGAAATTTAACCATGTTTGAAAAAAACACAGGTTGTATTGCATCGGGATACACATACCTTGTTAACAACCTATACAAGACTTGTGGGTGGAAGAAGAAAGGGGATTGTGCCTTTGCACGACCACCCAATGTATAAAATTTTTGTAAATACTATTTTTCGGATATAAGTAATGTTAGTTTGTAGTTCACAATGTTTCCTTATATCTATGTTAGTACTTAAAATTATTGTATATTTCTTTATATTCATGTTATTTGTTAATTGTTATTTATTTTCTTTGTTATTTATTTAAGTGTTTAGTAGTTTTTAGTTTAATTGTGATAAATATCACAATTAAATAGCAAAATTTTGATGATTTAGTGGGGTTATGATTTAACGTGGGAAATTATGTTAGGATTTTCGGTCTTATATCGTCTTTCCTTCGGGGTTGATTGACATCTTGGGTTCCGCCGTCCGATTGTTCCTAAAAAGAAAAAGGAAACATTAGAATTTGTTCACACACTTACCTTGAATTGGAAGTCAACTTTCCTTCTCGGCATCCGTTATAGCTGTCTTCAATTAGGCCGTTTGAGGCAATTCCGGGTCAGCATGGCAGCAGTCCGTCCAGCGCCAGTCCCGTTAAATAGTTCCGGCCCCGTGCCGTGGTCCACATTCACGTCCAGTCCAGCTGCATGCGACATCCTTCGATTCTGAAATTCGTCAAACGTTTGTTAGCAGGTCTGGCAAACATTTACAAAAATCATTTAAACTCACCAGCATCAATTTGTCGTCCGCTTCAAGAGTCCAAATCCGTCCGTCCAGAACAGTCCAGTGCCGCGCGGAAACATCCCAGCCTCCATCTAAGTAGATTTGTTTTGGTTTTTGGTGGGTCCGTTTCAGCCTGAAAAAAAACAGTAAAAACAACCAAAATTAGTTCACTCACCTTCCATTACGTAATCCGTCTTTCGGAAACGCTTTTTCGGTACATTTTTAAGCCATTTAATGTGAATATTTGATAAATTACCTGTATAGTTTCCAATGTACACAACACACAACACATCACTTCGAATATTTTTTAGTTTGACGTTTCTCTTCGTTGCAGGTTGGTAGTTCAGTGTATGCGTGAGTTTATGAGAGCTTTAATAGGGTTGGGAACTTTTTCATTTTCGTTGCATTTCGGTTTTGTCGAAAGTTTTTTTCGACATAGGAAATGCAACATAAGATGGATTTATGGGATATGTGGTCATTTAGGGTATGTGTTCGTATTGTCGGAATACATCCGGCGTTAATACATAACCAAAATGATTGTTTTGGGAGATATTTTCGGGGGATATTTTTGGGTGATATTTTCGGGGGATTTCGGGGGATATTTTCAGGGGATTTTCGGGGGAATTTCGGGGGATATTTTCAGGAGAATTATGTGCAGATTTCTCACTAGCTGAATTATTTCGGCGTTCGAGTCACTGCAAAGGAAATTATGAAGTTCAGTTCTGCGTTTTGTCTAGTAGAAAGTGTTTATTCAGGGAAGAGCTCTGAGGTGCTTTCAAAAGACAAAACTGTGCAGTAAATTGAGTGAAGGGATATATTTCCAACGTAAGGAATGGAGTAGTTCTGGAACTCAATAAGCCTGTTTCTTGTAGTATTCATGAAGTGATATTAGGAATTATGTTGCATTGAGAGTCGTAAGAAACTCAATGTTTGTTGTAGTGTTGGGGTTTCGGCTTGATCTAAAATTTCAATATTTTTGTATCAAGGCCAGTACCGGAGCGCAGCAGGGAAAATGTCAAACCCATCAGTATTTCTGTATTCAAGGCGAACCTAGGATTAGTTGTACATAACATTTTGTAAATATTAGTTGTAGTTTTTTTCTATTGTTAGTCTTAGTCATTTCGTAAAATTGTCCCTTACGAAAATTTGGTATTAATCCTAATACCAAATTTTCGTAAAACAAGCCTGGTGTTATGTAGCGGTCATGTCATATTCAGCAATATTTTTCAAATTTAGTAGAACCAGTCTGATTTGTTTGCGCCAAGAGTTAGACAACCTACCGTTGATCGACTCTTGCGCAACACCCTAGCAAGTACTCCTCTCCGCGAGGGGAAGAAATTAAATTGCCTGTTGAGATTCTCCTGAAGACGAAAACCATGACGATCCTTCGCTTGGAATGCATGATGGAAAGGGACAGATAGAGCCAAAGGTTAGCTGACAGAATAAAACAGCTAGTAGGGTCGTTGATTTCCGAACTTGTCCGAAGAAATTTGCGGGAAAATACGCGCTTCCTGTAAGTTCGTACGAAATTACCTTCCCTAATCTGAGGATTAACGCTGCTAGTCCATTTCGTCCCAGTCCGCCAAACGTTTTGGAAGCTCGCGTGATTTGTCCGGTTTAGTTTGTCCAAAGTAATTAATGTGACATGATAGTACTGTGAATTTTGTCTAATTCTTTGCTCTCCCGCCCTAATAGCTCAAGTATAGTCTAAAAGGGAGTAAAAAGTACGTTTGTAGGAAAGTGTGTGCAGAAAGTTGCTAGAAAAGGTAAATGTGTCAGATCCATAACAGTTTTTGCAACCGACCGAGACGGTTGTGCCTCCAGGTGGAAGGTTTTGTTCTCGAGAGAGTGACGGAGTGCGAGACGCTGTATGCGTTATTGTGGGAGAGAGAGAGACGAGTTTGTTAAGTGTGAATCAGTCAGGAATCAGTAGCGTCTGGCTCAAATGGTTAAGTGTGAGTCGTCAGTTGATACGTCGGAGGCGTGGTCAACGGCATCCTCGACAAGTGGTGTTTTGACAGCAAACCGCGGGTAGACGAATTTGCCTACCGCGGTGGCAGAAATCGACAGGGATCGTGCCTGTACACACAGAAAAAAATATAGTGTATTGGTGTCGTCGGGCAATTCTAATCGACGAGAGGGAAGCGTCACAGGTAGACCCATTTGCTCTATTTGTCTACCGCAGAAGTGGTACGACGAATAAGGAAAACAAGTGGCACCGAAAAGTGCCGCATCGACAGTGGGATTTTCGCAGCAAGCCACAGGTAGCCACATTTGTCTACCGAGGTGGTGGAAACGGAGAGAGCGCGCTTGTGGTGGTGATACCGACGAGCAGCTTAATCGGAGAGAGTTTTGAAGTGTTGCAGGTAGGACTATTTCTCTACTGAAGAAGCAACGCGACGAAGAAGGACAGCAAGTGTCACATTGTCAAACAACGGGCACCGAGTTTACAACGTAACACATGAGGTGTGTTCTACCGGTGTCTTCGTCACCTAATAGATAGTAGATAACAGGTATATTTTTCATTCCTTTTTGTGATAGTTTTTCTTACTAGGTAAAATGGATGAAGAGATGGGAGAACGAGTAACAGACCCTCCCCCTAAGCCTTATGCTGAAAATGTAAATCCGACTAGAATTAAAATTTACCCAGAGTCGTCAACGGGACCATGGATTGTATTTATTAGGCGTAAAGCAAAGGCGCTAAATATCATTCAAATTTCTAAAGATTTGACTTCGCGATTCTCGGATGTAAAAGAGATCATCAAAGTTAATAAAGATAAAATACGCATTGTCGTTGGTAGTCTCAAACAAGCCAATGCAATTGCTTCTTGCGAGCTTTTTACGCGTGAATATAGAGCGTATATTCCTTCAAAGGAAATTGAAATTGATGGGGTCATCACAGAATCGAGGTTGACTGTTGATGACTTAGTTAAGCATGGGGTTGGTCGTTTCAAAGACACCATACTTAAAGACGTAAAAATACTTGAATGCAAGCAATTGCATTCAGTATCACACGAAGGAGATAAAAAAGTTTATCGACTGTCTGACTCATTTCGAGTGACTTTCGCTGGGTCTGCGCTGCCCAACTATGTCATTATCGATAAGATTCGTCTCCCTGTTCGCCTTTTTATCCCTCGTGTAATGAATTGCCTTAATTGCAAACAGCTTGGCCACACAGCCACTTACTGTTCCAATAAGGCACGGTGTGGCAAATGTGGGGGTTCTCATCAAGAGGATACATGCAATGAAAATTCAGAAAAATGTTTAATGTGCGGAGAAAACTCACATGAGCTCCCTGCATGCCCCATTTATAAATTGCGATTAAACGATCCTTGAAGGAGAGGTCTAAGCGCTTCTATGCAGAAATGTTGAAAAATGCTACCCCTAAACCCATCTTCTTAGAAAACACTTACGCATCTCTATTTTCGGAACAGTCTGACTCTGACGGAGCGTGCGAAGGTACATCATTTGTTTTACCCGGAAATTCCAGAAAAAGAAAACAGTCTTCTTTTCCCAAGCTGCCAAGAAATGGCCTTAAAATTTCTCCACCAATAGATAAACTGCGCCCAAAACCGAAAAATTCCGATTCAAAACCGAAATCAATTCCGCCCGGTTTTGGGAACGTACAATCCAAACAGAACACCATTACTGGAAATAATAAAATTTCGACTTCCTCTGAGCCTCAGCCGGGGGTAGGATTATTGAAATTTTCTGAAATTGTTGATTGGATTTTTAAAGCATTCAATATTTCTGAACCACTAAAGAGTATACTTTCAGCTTTCCTCCCAACAATTAGAACATTTTTAGAGCAGCTGATTGCTCAATGGCCCATCCTTGCAGCGATTGTATCTTTCAATGGGTAATTCACCTCCTCCAATGAAAGATTCCATCACTGTTTTACAGTGGAATTGCAGAAGTATCATACCTAAAATTGATTCCTTAAAAATTTTACTGCATAATTTAAAATGCGATGCTTTTGCTCTATGTGAAACATGGCTTATCTCAAACATTAATTTCAACTTAAATGATTTCAACATTATTCGCCTAGACCGAGACACCCCGTATGGAGGAGTGCTTCTAGGAATTAAAAAGTGCTATTCTTTCTATAGAATTAACATCCCCTTGTTTGCGGGCATTGAGGCTGTAGCTGTCCAAACGAACATTAAAGGCAAAGACATGTCTATCGCTTCTATATATATACCTCCCAAAGTTCAAATTGGACAACGTCAAATTTTTGAGGTAGTGGAATCCATGGCTGCTCCGCGTCTGATACTGGGAGACTTCAACTCGCACGGAGTATTGTGGGGTTCCCTCTACAATGATAATCGATCCTCTTTGATATACAATGTTTGTGACGAATTTAATATGACAGTTTTAAATACTGGCGAAACAACACGCATCCCCAGACCTCCTGCACGTCCAAGTGCATTAGATCTATCTCTGTGCTCGACATCACTTCGGTTAGATTGCACGTGGAAGGTTGTACCTGATCCTCACGGTAGCGATCATTTGCCAATCGTTGTTTCAATTATCAGTGAATTAGGCCTTACGAATTCAATCAATGTTCCTTATGACTTAACACGAAATATTGATTGGAAAACATACGAAACATTAATTTCCACTTCTTTTGCTTCGACAGAAGAGCTACCCCCTACCGAAGAATATGAATTCCTAGCAGGCTTAATTATTGAAGCAGCAGAACAAGCCCAAACGAAATGCAATCCTGGAATGATAGTAAATAGACGCCCCCCTAATCCTTGGTGGGACAAAGAGTGCTCTGATGCATATGAAGCTAAACAAGTTGCCTACAAAGAAATTATGAAACAGAAAGGGGGTATACGTGAGAACTTTGAAAATTATTTCATTTTGCAAAACAAATTTGACAGTATACGTCGTGCCAAAAAGTCTAGTTATTGGAGACGCTTCGTTGATGGCTTGTCAAGAGAAACATCAATGAGTACTCTTTGGAACACAGCCAGAAGAATGAGGAATCGAAACGTGACTAGTGAAAGCGAAGATTTTTCGAATCGTTGGATATTTAATTTTGCCAAGAAAATTTGTCCCGATTCTGCTCCTGCGCAGAAAATCACTCGCGATGCTCCCACAAGTAACGATTTCATAGATTCGCCTTTGACAATGATGGAATTCTCAATTGCACTCCTCTCATGCAACAATAACGCTCCGGGACTAGACAGAATTAAATTCAACTTTTGAAGAATCTGCCTGACCTAGCAAAAAGACGCTTGTTGAATTTATTCAATAAGCTTCTTGAGCAGAACATTGTCCCGCACGACTGGAGACAAGTGAGAGTTATCGCAATTCCAAAACCGGGAAAACCAGCCTCCGATCATAACTCGTATCGACCGATTGCAATGCTATCCTGCATCAGGAAATTGTTGGAAAAAATTATCCTACGACGTCTCGACAATTGGGTTGAGGTGAACGGCTTGCTATCAGATACCCAGTTTGGTTTTCGGAGGGGAAAGGGAACGAATGATTGTCTGGCGCTACTTTCGTCAGAAATCCAACTCGCTTACGCAAAAAAAGAACAAATGGCGTCTGTGTTCTTAGACATAAAAGGAGCATTCGACTCAGTCTCCATTGATGTTCTCTCGGAGAAGCTACATCAATGTGGTCTTTCACCGATATTAAATAATTATTTATACAATTTATTGTCAGAAAAGCACATGCATTTTTCATATGGCGATTTGGCGACACTCAGAATAAGTTACATGGGCCTCCCACAAGGCTCTTGTCTAAGCCCCCTTCTCTATAATTTTTACGTGAATGACATTGATAATTGTATTGTCAGCCCATGCACTTTAAGACAACTTGCAGATGATGGCGTGGTTTCTGTTACAGGACCAAAAGCTATAAATTTACAACAACCATTGCAAGATAGCTTGGATAATTTATCAATTTGGGCTTTAAAGCTGGGCATCGATTTCTCTACGGAGAAAACAGAGTTGGTCGTTTTCTCAAGGAAGCGTGATCCAGCTCAGCTTCAGCTTCAGTTGGATGGTAGAACGATAGCCCAAGTCATGACCTTTAAATATCTCGGAATTTGGTTCGATTCTAAAGGTACATGGGGAGGCCACATTAGGTATCTGATAAAGAAGTGCCAACAAAGGATAAATTTTCTGCGAACAATAACTGGATCATGGTGGGGTTCTCATCCAAGTGACATGATAAGATTGTATCAAACAACAATACTTTCAGTAATGGAATATGGGTGCATCTGTTTCCGTTCAGCTGCGAACACTCACATTATTAAACTGGAACGGATACAGTATCGTTGTTTACGAATCGCCTTAGGTTGCATGCAGTCGACCCATACGATGAGTCTTGAAGTACTAGCGGGAGTTCTTCCTTTAAAAGACCGATTCTGGGATCTCTCCTCTCGTTTACTTATTCGATGTGAGGTTATGAACCCACTGGTAATTGAAAATTTTGAAAGACTTGTCGAGCTTCAACCCCAAACCAGATTCATGACAGTGTATTTCAATCACATGTCACAAGAAATAACGCCTGCTAGGTATGTTCCCACATACGTCAATATACTAGATACTCCTGAATCCACTTTATTCTTCGACACGTCCATGCAAGCAGAGATTCGTGGAATTCCGGATCATCTACGCTCGCGGGAGATCCCTAAAATATTCACAAGTAAATATCAACACATAGACTGCCTTAAAATGTTTTACACTGATGGGTCACGAATCAGTGAGGCCACTGGTTTCGGTATTTTCAACAATAATTTTTCAATTTCTCTCAAACTTGCAGAACCCGCCTCTGTTTATATAGCGGAACTAGCAGCAGTTCACTATAGTTTGCAAATAATTAATACTTTACACCCGAACCATTACTTTATCCTCACTGATAGTCTCAGCACAATTGCAGCTCTACGCTCAAAGAGGATTGATAATCAAGATCCATTCTTTTTGGGGAAGATACGAGAATCTCTAAGTAACCTAACAAGAAAATGTTATAAATTTACCCTAGTGTGGCTCCCCGCCCATTGCTCTATTGCGGGAAATGAGAAAGCTGATAATTTAGCCAAGATTGGTGCACTAGATGGTGAAATATATGAAAGACCCATCGCTTACAATGAATTTTATAGCGCTTCTCGACAGAGGACACTTGCTAGTTGGCAAACATCTTGGGACAATGGAGATATGGGACGATGGCTACACTCAATTATCCCTAAAGTATCAACGAAAGCATGGTTCAAAGGATTGGATGTAAGTCGGGACTTCATCCGTGTGATGTCAAGACTCATGCCCAATCATTATACTTTAGATGCGCATCTCCGTCGTATTGGGCTCGCTGAGGGTAATCATTGTGCTTGTGGAGAGGGTTACCATGACATTGAGCATGTTGTTTGGTCCTGCACTGAATATCGTGAAGCCAGATCACAATTAGTAGATTCTTTACAAGTCCGAGGAAGACCAATCCATGTTCCTGTTAGAGACATCCTGGCGTATCGCGATCCTCTATACATGGAACTTATCTATCATTTTCTAAAAACAGCATCTGTCAAAATTTAATTAAATTCATCTTCTCATACTCTCATCCAAGGCTAATCATTCACCAATTAAAGTGTCCTAGAATATTTAGTTTTTAAATTTAGACAATAACAGAAAAAAAGTAAATAAATACACCCGAAAATACTAGATCATTATGAAATACAACAATGTAAGGAAAAAAGCAAACAATAAAGTGATTTCAGTGTTAGTTTTAGACAAAGTACTAGTATAGTTAAAATTAGTCTTAAGGATTTTTGTAACGTGCTATGTAAAAAAAAAGAAACTGGCGTAAAAAGCTTTTGCAAATGCCGTGTCAAATAAACGTATGAAAAAAAAAGGTAAATGTGCTCAACGTTATGTGCCATTGACCCCAACGCATGTGCTAACGACCCCGTTTGTCGTAGGCAGACGGCATTCTATTTTCTATTCCGCACAGCTCGCCGACGAACGAGAGAAGAGGCAAAACGAAGGAAAGCAGCACGTGCGCAAGGACGAATTTGAATCCGGCACCGTTACGCCGCCGGAAGGAAGGACGGTCCATCAATAAACCGTCTCCTTCAATCGCCGGGAAAACCATCGCAGCTTTTCCGGCCGAATAAAGCAAACATCAGCAGCAACTAACAACCGCTGGTCAGAAACCGGCGCGGCCGATCGATGTAATCGCCCGTCATCGAAACAGCCACCGCATCGCAGAACGATCGACAGCAGCAGCAGAAACCAACAGCAGCAGATTGGGTGAGTCGTATCGTTCTTGCTAGATAAGTGTGAAGGGTGGCGTCCAGGGAGGACGCCACAGTGATTTGAGACACCAGAGCGCAAAACGCTCGAGAAGTCGTCCACGGACGGCTAGAATTAGGGACGCGTCCATGAAGTGAGGTTGTGTGTCGGCCATTATATCGAGTTCCGTTTTTATGAACGCCACACACAACCCTTTAATTAGTTAGCCACCCGGGTGCAGAGTGCTAGCCAATAGAGCACTGGATCAGTGAGGTGACGTCACTAAAAGTTTGGGAGAGTTTTGATGGAAAAAGCACACAGTATGGTCAATGAGCACAGTAGGGAGAGAACACGCACACAGACATAGAAGATAGGCCTAGAATTTAAAATTGGAACAATAAAAACAAACATGCAATAGTAATGAGAATCTTTCCGTTTTGTACCGTAAATAAATGTTGTTTAGTGTAAATGTAGCGAATGTTTTGTAGATTCATGTAGTACTCCCTTATGGTTTTAGTCTCGTTCTAGTATGGTTACGTCACTTCGTTCGGTGTAGTTTTCGTTTCGTTTCACTGTCTTCCGCTTGGCGGAATTCGATGAGTGATGAAAGCTTCGCTTTCAACGTGTTGTGCCACCTGTTGATGAGTGGCTGCAGTTCCAGTGATGATAAGTTAGGTATGGGGAGTTTCTTACCGCGAATTATCTGAGGGTGATGAGGTTTTTAATGATTGCTGCTAGTTGATAATAGGATCGTCTACCCAACTTTTGGAGGCTGATTTTTGATAAGCCTGTCTGGTTCGATCCTGATTAATTTCTTTTAGGTGAATCTTCTTCAGGGACTCGCCCTAAGAAGAGTCTCATCCGGGCAAACAAATCTTGGCGTGCAGTCTTCCTACGGGAAGTGGCGCATAAGCTGCACGCTTGCTAGGGATCGACCAGGTACAACGCCATAAAAAATCCCACCTCAAACATAAGTCTTTATATCTTAGTATTAGTAAACAAAGTTAGCAATAGTAGGACTGATTTCGTGACATGTGAACATGCAATGCAAGCAATACAGTTAATCCTTAAAAAGAAATGCATTTAAAAAAATCGAAATTTATCAACTGCAACCCCTTTATGTTTTTTGCTGCTACCTAAGGATCTCGACAATATGGAAAAAATAATTACAATATGTTTTATGTCATTGTTTTTTGTTATGATTTTTCAAAATTCTCTTGGTCAAGTCTCCCCGCAGTGGGGAGACTTGACCAAAGAAATCGATCACAGAAAAACTTTTGTAACTTTTCAAAAATTAATTTAAAAATTCTGCAAAAATCATGAAGAAGCACAATAACTTTGCGCATTATATCTCAATGACTTTTGAGGGATTGAAGGCTTTTTTAGGAATTTAGGCAGTTTTAACTGAAAACCTGGTTAAGTCTCCCCATGTTCCCCTAATACATTGGTAACACGCAATGTTACTGTTACAGCTGTTATTGTGCGCAAATTATACTTGAGAGCCATTGCTTTGAAAAACTATAAAAAATTATCAATGAAACAATAAAAATCAGCAAAAATGAGAACGATTTTTTGTTCCGCTTCAAAATTAAATTTAGTTAAATTAAATTAATTAAATAAATGATTAAAAACGATTATATAATTCTAATTATTACTACCGTAGTAAAACAACCAGTATTTAAACCAATGTCGTATATACAGGTCTGGGGAAAATGGTACTTTGGTATTCGTAACATGAATCTTACATGAGTGGTGTGAGTGATCACAGTATAAATCGACTTGCTTTCGTCATAGCGGTCGTTCCGCTCTCATTGAATCGTGAGACCGCTATGACGTCGACCTGTTGTGCTGGATTGTTTACATATTTTTGGTTGCCAGCATTAGCAAACCTATATATACTCCATTGTATTTAAACTGGTATTGTCACGAATCACATTTCCACTGACAGCACGAAATCTGACGAAACACTAACGGCAACCGTACACTGGGGTACAAATGTACCCCACGCCAACTTTGACACCTGCTTCCACGAAAACTATAAGCAAACTGGCTATACCATCTTTTCCTACTCTTACTAGGAACTCTAAATTGAATTATGGTTAGGGTCCCAGGTCAGTAAATGCCGAATTCTCGTTTTAACACGGCCCCAAAGAAGGCGTGGGGTACATTTGCACCCCATTGCAACGTTCTAGGGTTAATTTCGATGCAATTAATGCACTGAATTACGTTGATTTTTAAAAATGCATCACAAGTAATCTACCCTAAGGATTCAATCGTTTTAGAGTTTTATTAGGCTTGTTCCAGTACACTGGAGCTGCTCCGGAGCAAACAGGAGTAAAAATACTTCCTTCTTTTTACTCCCGTTTGCTACCAGAATAAGAAAAAAGAGAAGAGAATTCAGGAATGGTTTTCTACCTGGTTGCTCCGGAGTACTTTCAGTTTGTCCTTGTACTACAACAAACCTACACGTAGAATTTTATTTATGCATCGATAGCATACTTTTCTACCTGCATCTCGTTTCTTCTGTTATAAATTTTATGCACTGGACATATTCGGTCTATCCTCTCATTGAATGCTTACTAGCAGTTTATGCTAGAAACTACATAAAAATCACAGCAGAATAAAAAAGGACGGGAATAGAAAGTATACTATGCATATTTTTGTTTCTCAGTGTAATTGCTTTGGTTTTATGACTCGCGTTTTTTTTTTGAAAAGGGCCAATAAGCATGCTGTCAAAATCCACTTTGAGAGGAAATACGATTAATCGCCGATTATGAAACACAGCAGTAAACGAAAGGGAAAAATTTTCTCTTTCATAAAACGTTAACATCCAATCTCGACGAGTTACGGTTTGTCTGGAATTTTCTCTCAAAGTGAATTTTGACAGTATGCTTATTGGCCGTTTACAAAAAACACGCGAGAAAATGTCAAATGTTCGGGATATTCTAGTACAGTCGTGATTTGTTTGTTGCTCACTTTTTGATTGGGCCATTGTTCAAATAAAAAGCATTAAGGTTCCCCCACACTGACGTGATTATGTCGCAGCGACTGCGAAAATTTCGCTTAGCGATTTCGTCGCGCTTCCTGCGACAGTGCGATTCGCATGTGTGCCCACACCGGCGCGAATTTCGCATTACAAGCGACACAAAGTGACATTTGCAAACTATAGTAGCTAGATGGGACAACCTCAATTTTAATCTCATGGTAATACGACGTATGTTGTCCTAAAATTAAAAAAATATATTTTTCGATTGTTTTATCAGCCATTCAGTGAGAATAGTGTATTTGTCCGCGTGTCTTTGTATTTAAAACATCTTTGCGTGAAGCAGGTCGTTTGCTCGACACAGTCTAGACACAGTAAGAAAACAAACAAGAAGAGAGGATAGTAAATCAGTTGACTATAAATATTGCATTATTCAACAATCTGTTTTCAGCTATAGTATACCAAGAAGCGCAGTGCTAGTTCAGCAACACAGAAATATACCTCAGAAGAATCAACTTTCACCGCTGACCAGGTTCGTGTTCTTGTCTGCGAATGTGACATTCGAGGTCGTAAACTACTGTTTGATTCCAGTGCGGTCGAGAAAATTTCCGGCGAATCCAATGCAGCAACAACGTCCACTTGCAGTACCGCAATACAAAGCCACAAAGCGATCCAACAGCGTGGGAAATTTTATCATCGCAAAATTTTATATCAGCACAACAGCTATACCAAAAGCGATACCACGTCGATGGCCGAAATGATTTTTGGTTCTGCACCTATAGTCTTCCAGGACAGCAGTTTGAAGGTACATTGATTAAAAACTCGAAAAACCATTAAGTATGCTTACGTGTTTCAGTAGCCAACAGTAGCAGCAACAGCAGTAAAAAAGTATCCACTTCCACCTACTTGGGCTATGAACTGCCAAGTATCGGTCAGAATGCACTATACAACGGCCGACATACGTCGGAAAGTGATCGTAGCTCCATAGGTACAACGTCACTACGGTCGTTTACTGTTACTTCGTCCACTTTGACGTAATATGATACTTCGTACAACCACAGACAAAGGCCACCACTGCCAATCGAGTTTGCGCATTTGGAGCATCTGGCAGATCCGAGACTTTCAACCAAAAGTGGCCTTGACTCAGGGTATGGTGGAACGGAACCTTGGGCGTTTTCATCATGTCAACCACGCCATCGCACCGAAGCAGTCTAGCATCAATTTCTAGTGATTTCGAAGACTTAGTTTAGATACCAGTATTGATATTCCACAGCCTCTGAATTGCACAAGTTTAGACAACTATAGTCAGTATGGCAGCTTTCATCGAGGTCAATACGAACATTAGCAGTCAAGTGACAGCGAGCGATGGTTGCGCCGGTGGTAAAAATCGACGGAATAGTGAAACCATAGTACTGACTAGACAAAAAGCGTTTAGTGGGGAAGTTCTTTCCACTGCAACCAATTATCACGGGAGACCTTTGCACAAAAAGGCACGTCTAGGAATTGTGCTGTGCGTTCAACTAAACGATGACATGCTGCAGGAAATTGAAGCATTCAGCTCGGAACACATGAGTATATTTGAATCAATGCTGTGTCGTTTAAGAATGGCGGCGGAAAACGCAAGCTACAGGTAGCCGCAGTTACTCCAGGTAGGCTTGATAGAAACCCTTCACTTACCTGTTCAAACAGTTGTGTTAATTTATTACTACAGATAATGCTGGCTGCCGGCATAACGCAGCAGTGCCCAGTGGATTTTTTTACTGTACCCAAACTGGTAAATTCCATGTGGCTAACGCTAAGCAGTGGTGCGTGCACTCTTGGAACTCAAAGCAGTCCATGTTCTAATCGGGCTGCGCTTAAAATTGATAGTAATTTTATGAACGATCTTTGTTACCTGCTATTGCTGGCCGACATTAAGGATACACATTTTTTCATCAGCGCACTACTAACGGCGATATTAAAGTACTACCTGGGCTGGGTGAGTACCATTGCCCCTGTGAGTGGTTCTGCTTACGAAGCAGATACAGATTGTGCTACAATACAGCGATAGAAGGAGAAGCGGTGCAAACTAACTACCAATCACCCGTACATCGTACTGTGGGTCCAATGTAGCTATTTGTATGGAACCGTCGGACACCCGGTGAAACTGTCGAGAAAAATCTGCAGAAGCCCCCAATTGAGCAATACCATGGATAAAATTCTAAATGAGCTATCTTACTTCGTAAGATGTAGCGAGATCAAGCGGGTTGTCCTCGTAAAGGCTTTCGACGAGTATAAAGCTGAGCAGGCATTCGCTGCGCAAAAGATTATAAATAATTATTCGCTCCTTATGTTAATTGTTAACTTTAACCAAAAATGCTTTTCCTTGACCTGATGTACAGTGTAAACTAACAGATTTTCGTACGTAATAAAACTGCAAAATTACGAAAAATACAAATTATAGCAACAGTGTCATAAGGTTTGGTGGAAATAACTGTGGAGAAAATAGAGGATTACACAAATCCCCCAGATTCTTGCGATCCGGATCTGCGATGGTTCGTTCGGCAACCACGACCAAAGACTAAACTTCGATGGCTGGTAATGAATAAGTCTTGCTGAGAGCGAACTGGTCCACGCAAAAGAATTGTGCATGTTTGATTCTATAAATTATTTCTTCATTTTTAATCGATAAAAATTCTTTATTGTGAACCAAGGAATTTATTAAACCAAACTTATTTTTTTGGTTAGATCAACCAAAATATCTTTTGAATCAATCTTACAAGTTTTGTTATCTGTGCTTTTCGAAGATCGACAAAATTATTGTTTGTTCCAAACAAATCAGTGATTCTAACAAAAGCATGCAGCTAATTGATTCAAAAGGACTGAATGCATTACATCAACAGTCCTTGTTGAATTGAAACAAATAAAAAATAAAAGTTGCTACGAAGAAGAAAATTTTTTCCACGTGCGTCAATGCTGGAGAAATTCGCTATTTTTAAATTAGGGAATTCAGATTTCGGTAAATTCTCATAGTGCTCAGATTTTCCGGACTCAAAGGGCGCAAGTGCAGCTTGAAAATAATCATGATGTCGCACAAAGGTTAGTGAATAAATTAAGTCGAATGCACATGGTGTGTTTTATGGTGCCTTCCTCTATTCCAGGACTCAAACAAAACACCCTGTGTGGCTTAAAAACGACAATCGCAGAACTGAAAACACATCACCGCACCAGAGATAAATAATACCCTTTTGAGAGAGCAGTTTCCTGTACTTCACCATCTCTGGTCCAACAGGAAGACAGCGTATTCGTGCGCCTTCTGCAATCTTTTTGGAAAAGCCGAGACACTCTGAAGCACTACATTATAGCGCATATCTGGAATAAACCACGCGCACGGCCAAAGGTACTACATAAAGGGACGGTGATTGGAATCGTATGCGCTGCATGTAATAAAATTTCATTTCGTTCCAAGCAAACCTACTCCGGAACAGGTTTGGAATCCCTTATGGATTCTCGCTCAAATGCAACAAACGATTGAGTCGGAATCGGTTGTTGCCTTTAAGCTCATAATGAATCCATTCAGAATTCCTAACCGATCCCGGAATGGGTTTGACTGGGCCATACTGCATCCATTCAGGATTCCGAAGCGGTTCCAGAATGATTTGACTGCGTAAAATTAATGCGTTTGTAGCCTGTTTTTAGAGAAAGGCCAATAAGTCAATGGCAAGTATTAACTTTGTGAGGTTCATTTGTACTGATGTTATCTGTTGTCAGCGAGTAATGGTTTGTTCTAAATTTGTCACCATGACAGTTGGCCTTTGGTTCCTATTAAAGAATAGGCATATTTTATATACAATAAAATTGGTTTTGATTCAATATTTGCTATGCATTGATTCAAATATTTGTTATGTTTAAAACAATAAAAGATATTATTTGATTTAACAAAATTGTTTTTTGTATTGAACATTTGACACGCATTGATCCAAATATTTTATTAGTTTTATTCAACAAAATGAGCTCATTGATTCAACAAAGTTGTTTGTTGTTTCGATTGTTGCTATGATAAAATCAATAAAAAATTTTGTTGGTCCAACTATTTTCCATGTTTGATCCAATAAATTCTTCAGAATTATTTCAACAATTGTTTTATTTATATAAACATGTATTTTTTATTGAACACAGAACAACTTGGTAAATTTATTATTTCAACCCTCATATTATTTGATATTAAAAATTATTTTTCTGCGTGTCGGAGTTATGTCAGACCGGGCTAAGTGACAATATATTGATTTCTAGAAAAGCAAGTTTAAAGTTTAAATTGCAGCATACTTTATATTGTATATACTATTGAAGAAAGGATAACAGTTGACTGAACAGTTCCAGATTGCCATTCGTATTAGTTTCCAGACTAGTGTCCGACTGAAAGTTGGGAAGGGCGTATGCAAGTTGGTTACTTATATGGCTGAAACTAGAATATAGTTATTGCGTTTTTTGCTATAGCATACCATCCGAGAATACACAATTGATAGCTTCATAAACTAACCGGTTCCATGTAATTTTACGGTGCGTTTTCCAGATTGCAATCTTCTTAACAATCTTTTTTTCAATAGTTTTTTACAAATCTCGTACATTCAGTGCATTTTTGTACAAGTAAATTCCATCGTGAATACAACCGGTGGGAGCTTCATGAGATCGATTGAATAGCGGTCTTCAGTAGGCTGATTTGTTCACATCTAGCTGCGTCAGGAACACCCGGTTCTCTTTTTGAATATTTCCCTAGACGTTGTCCTGATTGACAAAGTAGTAAATTCTACTTAAAGGACAGTACGTATCGGAGCTGGAGTATTTTTTACCGCTGGTTGGATCTACAAATTAGAAATCGTTGTTCTCTCGTATAATGACAAAAGTACTATCGCCTGTTAGGAGACTTTGTCCTCAGATAAGATACACATCGTACTCCAAAAAGATGTAAAACAAGGTAATAAAACACCTTAATCCTTCGGCGAAGCTTGGCTTCATAAATATTGTCTATCTTTGGAACCGATTAAAAATTACTCGGTTAGTGGACCGAATTCCGCCAATTTGTGAACATGCGTCCATGTTGTAGTGAATAGGAATTGGCGAAACATATCGCCTATATATCATTAGCTCCACGTTTTCATCGATCACAAAGGGAACGTTGATCGGACCAAGCAGCCTTGTAACGCAGACCCTTTCGCCACTGATAAACATTGCTAGCGGTAGCATTCCCTCCTGGGAAACTCGCTGCGGTACTCCTCTCCTCACAGATAAATAAGCACCAGTCTGCTGCAACACCACACACTCCAGCCCGTTGGTGCCGAACTTGGGAGTCTCCACATTCGGTACCAGGATTATAAACAAGGAGATGTAAGTTAACTCTCGCATATACTGCCCATAACAGCATAAGAGTCCCATGTTAAAAAACAGCAAGCCGAGAAAAACGCTGTTCAAGATTTCCCATCCATTGAGCCAAATATATGCCATGTTTTGGTATTTTTTTTGATATTTTCTAAACAAACCCGGTAATCTTATTTGTGCAGTGTGATTCAGTGGTGATACAGAATACAATCCAACGGATAACTCATTTTCGACAAAAATCCACATGGGACTCTTTTGCGTTTATGGGCAGTATACGGCAGATTAGATCCGGTTAGCATAGAGGCGAAGACTACATATTAAGAAGACTGATATCTCTTTCCTTCCCCCATACAAACGAGAAGCGACAGAGGTTACAGCACCTCTATTGTCTGCAGGTAGGAAGCTTAATGTAAAAGTGTATATGTGTGTGTGCATCACTATGGGAAGTACCCGCAAGTGGCGTTGCTGTTACTGTCTCCAGATTCTGGACAGAGTTAGCAGTCTTCTTGATATGCAGTCTTCGATAGAGGTGTATTCAGATGATTTGTCGTTGCTGCTCGTATATCCGACTAGAAGCAGTGGGGTTTTGATTTCGAATGTTCTCTCAATCTAGGCGGACAGATACATGTACATATACACGTGAGAAATTGAGCAGCTATCAGTAGGTCTGTTCCAGGAGAAACTGGAAGTACTCCGGAGAAAATCGTTCCTTTACTCTCTTCTTTTTGCTCCTGTTTACTCCGGAGTGATTTCCTTGTACTGGAACAAAGCTAGTGTGAGTATATTTTGATTTGATGTGCACTTGCTCTATTGGGTTATACCGTTAACCAACATACAGAACTTGCTCGACGAGAGGTTGCTATTTATTCGTCCAGCTGAAGAAACATGATTATCATCTGATCGCATGGGAATTCCGATCGAGTCCGTACCCAAGATTTCATCGATTATCTTTATGTTGTGGGGAACTTCAATCTCCCGCTCGATTTGCGGTATGAACTTTATATTCTTATATTTCAGATTGTTATGGAATCTTTGGCATAACATGTTCAACCGTTCATTGGCGTTAATTTCTTCCCTCAAACAAAATGCTAAAACATCTTCGTTGAACAAGAAATGATCGTCCTTTTCCGGGAGGCCTTTCTCATCATCCGTAGTATTACCGACGTTTCGTTTTTCCAATGCTTTCACTAATTCTTCTACGTCGGAATCGTTGGGTTCGTCGAACTATTTTTCGATCAGCTCTTTGGAAAGATGAGTCCGCTTTGGAATATTTTTTATTCTCGAAGGACTTGAAGCACTGGATTATAGTAAATAGCTCCAACCACCCTACTTTCAATTCAATTCTACCGCTCCAGTATTTATTCGATTTACCTGGCTTTCATACGGTATGTAATCTTCGTTTTCAAATAGCTTTGTTGGACTTGGTAATGGTATAGAAGCGTCCATCAGTTTGGTTTTGAAATTTAGGCGATTTTTTCGTATAACTATTTTCATTTTTTTCGGAATTCTGGTCAACTTATGTAAAGTTGAGATGCGCCAAATGACAATAGTTGATTAGTCTGCGCCATCTTGAATATCTGGCGAACACCCAGCGACTGTGACACAATGCTCGCACGCAGCGATTGTTCAAAAATCGCTGCAATTTCGCAACAGCCGACGCGAAAAGTTCGCGTCAGTATGGGAGCGCACATCTGTCGCCATGAGCAGAGTTGCTAGCGACAAATCGCTTCGCGAAATTTTCGCAGTCGCTGCGACAAAATCGCGTCAGTGTGGGGGAACCTTTAAACTAGCATTTGCTCAGCTTCTTGAGATTCGAGAAGTCGAGCAGCTGCGTTGAGCATTTACTCAAGTTGGTATGAATAAAACTTTGCTTTGACAGTTGCTTTCTCAAATTGAGTATTTGCTTTTCGAACATCTGATTTGGTATGAATAAAGTTACAAATCGTGAGTAAATACTCAGCGAATGCTAAGCAAAAGGTCGACATTTCTGAGTATGCTCGGTTGCATGCTAGAAAAATTTTGAACATGAAATCTTTTTTTTTAGTTATTTAATCAGTAATCCATGCGTTCTGTGTGCACATCATCGGTAAACAATTATCGGCAACATTTTAAAAATAAATTTTATCGCATTCGGTCTGAAATGAAAACTCTTTAAAATGCCACATGGAATTTAAAAAAATTATATGCACTCCGAACAATAAGGTTTCGTTATGATGATTATATAGTGCAGTCGCTTTAACCAAACCGATTTGTATTAAAAGGCTGAACATGTTCCGAAATTTGTTTTGTGTAGTTAGTTAAGTGAATTTGGGGAATTTAATGGTTTTGACATGTTACTAAGCGTTTGTTATTACTACAATCATTAATCAAGACCAGTTTTTTGACGTAGCCTAATCTACGCATACTGGCAGTTCTGCATAAATGTTTCTGTTTGAAATGTTTAGCCCATTTTTATACATTAATAGAATTAAAAAGGTTTTGCGACAAAGAATCTCCAATCTGAACAACGTTTTTTTGGTTTCTTTTGGAGTGTCAAATAACTGCAAAATTTTAGCTCGATTAAATACGGCCTGGTATACCCCATTATAATATATTTATTATATATATATATATATATATATATATATATATATATATATATATATATATATATATATATATATATATATATATATATATATATATATATATATATATATATATATATATATATATATATATATATATATATATATATATATATATATATATATATATATATATATATATATATATATATATATATATATATATATATATATATATATATATATATATATATATATATATATATATATATATATATATATATATATATATATATATATATATATATATATATATATATATATATATATATATATATATATATATATATATATATATATATATTTGAAATTCGTATGGGGAATCCTACTTTTTTTAAATTTCTTGGTCGGGTTTCTTCAGAACTGAAATATCTTTCACAAACACTAAAAACAACTTTAAAATTCTGTGCACAACGTTTGGACGAATTTCATGCAGTCCATCGGGTCACAGCCAACATTAAAGTAGTCGAACATTTTTGAGAAAATCCTGAATAAAATCTGTGGTAACCAACTATCCCAACCGGTTGACACGAGGTGTGAAGTAATACTGCCTAGCCCTGTGTTGCCTGTGCTAGGGCGCAGTGTGAGATACGAACACGTACCAATACTATCCGATCAAACCATTCATTATGGATTCCAAATCAAATGCAACAACCGATTCTGAGTTGGAATCGGTTGTTGCATTTGATTTGGAATCCATAATGACTCCATTCAGAAATCCGAACCGGTTCCGGAATGAGTTTAACTGGGTAACAGCGTATGATCGAGGGGTACCACATCTACCCTTTTTTATTTGGTTTTGTTTGATAATTTAATTGCGATTATTACTGTTATAACCTAGCAAGGTGTGAGGAATGTTTAATTCATACTTGATTCGTTCGTCAAGGACTGTAGCAACATTTTGGTTTCGGTATTCGACCTGATCTTCGGATGGGTGCTTCAAAGTGGCTATCTCCAGATGAGATAATTTCCGACTCCGTATCTATCGGTTGCGTGGCGATCAATGGGCTGTTATAGTGTAGTTGATTTTCTACCTGTGACAATTTGTTATTAATTATTTTATTGAGGTGAACCTCTTGTATTATGTGGAATGTTTGTTATTACCTGAAGTGGTTTTGGAGTCATTGCATCCGTTCCGTAATCTGCGGGCCACATTTGTACTGGATCATTACTTAGTGGCTCTGAATTGTTTTGCAGATGAGACGTGTTACGTTCGTAACGCTGAGGTGAGCTGAGGTCATCCATTTGTGATAGTTTATATCTAAGTTTCCTACTCTGAAGAAGTTCACTCGGGGCCTTACCAGTCACGCTGTGAGGTGAATTGTTAGATAAAATCAAATAATCGCCAAGTTCCACCTTCCAATTGCCATATAGTGCGTTGGATATCTTTAGTCGCTTCAATAAGGATCTGTTTTGGCGTTCCACTTCACCATTCGCCTGTGGCCAGTAAGGTGTACTGTGATTCAGATGGATTCCAAGTTTTTCACAAAATGTTTCAAATTCCTTCGAGACGAATTGTTTTCCATTATCCAAAGTAATTGTCCTCGGATAACCCCAAGTCCTGAAAATCCTCTTCAATCTTTGATTTGTTTCTTGAGCTGTAATCCTGGTCATTATTTCAAGTTCCATATATCTACTGAAATAATCAATCACAACGAGAATATATTCCCCGCTTGGTAATGGGCCGAGAAAGTCAATGGCTAAATCAATCCACGGCTTTTCTGGCATAGATCGTCGGCTCATCGGCTCCGGTGGGTTTGCAGAATGTACTAAACGGCAACCTTCGCATGCTTCACAAAGTTTTATAATTTCTTTATGCATGTTTGGCCACCAGCATTTATCTCGCAAACGACTTTTCATGGCAGATTGGCCAGGGTGACCCTCATGTGCTATTTGGCACATCCGGTCTCGGAGGGCTCGTGGTATAACTAATTTTGAACCTCGCATAACCTCATGTAACTTAATTCGTTCTGAAATGGGGCATATGGTTTTAGTGTCGAGCTTCCCCAATTGCTTGACATAATCGCTTTACGTACTGTACCTAGTTCCTCATCGCATTTAGTTTCCTCCACAACTTCTGAAATGTCGATGGCCGCGGCTTCTTGGATAGCTTTTATTTCAATCTCTGTGTTTTTATCGAACTCTTCTGCACCATCACCATTTAACAAAGCCAACGTTTCTACTGCAACTCTGCGTATGTAAACCTCTGACTCTTCATTCCAGGAAGGGTCATCCACGTGAGAAGCCAACCTGGATAGACAATCAGCTAAATTTGCCGATCCTTTTCGATAAACTACGTTGAATGAAAAAGCTTGAAGTCGTAGAAGCCATCGCTCAATTCTAAGAGTCGGGCTGGAGGTTTTAGTAAACACTGTCTCGAGCGGTCGATGATCAGTTTCAAGTTCGAACGTGATGCCAATCAAATAGATTCTGAATCGTTCAACGGCCCACACAACGGCGAGCGCTTCCTTTTCAATCGGAGGGTATTTCATCTCCGTTTCTGAAAGGCTTTTGGAGGCAAAGCTAATGACTCTTGGATTATTCGTCTTAAATTGAATGAGGATCGCTCCCAGACCAACGCCGGATGCGTCGGTTACTACTAAGGTTCGATCTGTTGGATCATAGTAACCTAGGTGCTCTAGGCATCCAATTCGTTGTTTTATTAAATTAAAAGCATCTTCATGTTGCCGGTTCCAAACATAATTTGTGGATTGTTTGACAAGTTCGCGTAATGGATGATTAGCCGTCGCTAAATCAGGGATGAAGCGTGACACAAAAGTTACTAAGCCAAGGAAGCATCGTAGCTCTTCTTTCGACTTCGGAGACCGACAATTCAAAATAGACCGGATCTTATCATCTGACGGAAGAACTTCTTTCTCCTATGCAAGAAATTTCTTACTCGTATCCGTTCATAGATTTTTTGCTTTAACGTTTCGCATGTTCATTGTTTGCCATGTCGTGTCGTCAATAGACCTTTCTCGTCCGAACTAACCCCCTTTTTTCTTATTTTTATTCAAAAGACTACACATTTTTAAGAATATTTCCGCTGAAATGAGACTTTTTAGAGCTATCGTGATTTTTTAATGATTTTTTTTAAATTTGAAAAATGCAAGAATGTTGAGTATTTTTTTCACCTTTGCTAGAATGGTGGGACTCAAAATATGTATTTGGGCAGCACTGTTTTGCATATTTTTGCTTGGCTTCCTGACAACGCGGCAAATGAACCCGCTTGGAAGAAAAACGGGCAGCCAGCAAAAATCCGTCAGGATTCCGGCAGCTGTCAAAATTATCAAAATGGCGCTGCCAGAATTCAGCTATACTCCTTCCAGTTATGGCAGGCAGATTCGCCTCACCGGTTCTGTTTTGTTTATCGTTGTTTTATTTTCGCCCTATTTATATTTTTCCAAGAAGGATAGTTTTGGCAGATGAAAAAATAGGAAGAAACAAAGATTTTGGTTTCAAACAAGGTAAGTAATATGGATTTCATGTCTCCAGACATGTTTTTATTATAAATTTACTGCCGTTCTAAGCATAATTGTCCCATGTATATAGGGAATCCTATAGAACATGGGACAAATATGCTTATAACGGCAGCTTACATGAAATTAAAAAAAATTAAGAAAAAATACAAGCAAAACCTGAAGCGGTGCAAAACCGGTCCTGCCGGTGCGTGCCTGGCAGAAATCCGGCAGAAAAAACCGTTAATAACCGTAAGGCGAAAAATTCTGCCAGAAACGGTTGTTGCATTTGAGCCGGCTGGCTGGGCAGCGCTCTGCCAGCCAGACCCCCAGAAATTCTGCCAGAGTTTTTATTTCGCTGCCGGCTATCTGGGGGGAATCCTGCCAGGCACGTCCGAGCGGGAAGTGGTGAGTCGCGGTACAAAGTTCATTGGATATGTAAACAAACTAAAGTGAACCTCTCGGTGGAGAACGTTGCATGGTAATGTTTAACCTCACTTTTTTGACAGTTCAAAGAGATTGTTTACATGATCTTGGAATTTTTGTTGATTCGATCATAGTATGAGAAACTTGGTTTGGTTCGCTGCCAAATGTTAACACTTTCCCAACAAGGTCGCTCAGCTATATTTTTTAATTGATGTCGGCATCATACATTGTTCCGTTAAATTTAACATTTTTACTTTTCTTGTACATGATTCATTGAAGAAGCAAGGAATTTCCAGCTAAACATTTGAAAAAGGCCTATAAAATGATTATAAAGGATTATTGTAACTGATTCCAAAAGGATTATAAAGGCAGTGAAATACGTACTCAATGAATTAAGGGGTGTGTCTGATGTAAACAAGATGCGCAATCAAACTAAATAAAACAGTATTCAATTTTTAAATAGAATTATAATGAATTCGACCAAAACTTCTTTTGCCTTTTTCTCATTTTCAAATTTTTGGGTAGAATTTAGATTATTTTATCGTTGTTGCGATCAATTTCGTTTGGTTTGTTTTGTTCACAATGTTCACGCAGAGCATTTTGGTGATCTATGGCAATTGATGACCTTTACACCCCATACTAGGTCCGCTCCTGTTGCAGCTGTTTCGCCCTGTCCGGCACCGAGTCAACCGATAGTCCAACCTGCGCCGCACTCGTCTGTCGCTATGTCAATGGCAGGGACTTGGATTAAAGGCCAAAATTTCAGCTACGGTTGATGCAATCGGTTTGCCTTCGGCCACGTTGGACATTCGGCTAACGGGAATATTCAGCGATTCCGATTCGAAGGAAGCAGCGCCAGTAGCAGACTGCTTCGGTTCAGCAATACGTTCCGGTATCGGACGAAGCTAACACTCCGACAGGACGAAGGTTTCAACGAGGGGCTCAGGCATAAGTAGCAGAGTCCTTGCACTTCCTGCTTGTCGAGTGAACAATTCCGATGAAACCACTGCCGCTCTCGCCAAGTTAGATCACCGTAATAAGTGCGACGTCAGCGGTATAGTGCCAGGATTAGTCGAGAACAGTGCCAGGACTGACTTGCCAAGAGCTACAAGATTAAATAGCAATGCGTTTTTAAAGTGACCATAGTATAAGGTAGAGGCTTTGGCCAGATGATTTATTCAGCAGAATAAGATAGCAAAATTACCCAAAACATAAGACCTGGCTGCCGAAGTGAATCCACACACATCATCACCTACAGAGGCAAGCAATATTGGAACGCAGCGAAATTCCTCACAATGAATTGATCTCGTTAGGTGAAATTCCAGGAAGTACAATTTTCATAGCACAATTTAGTCGACCGAAATTGTAGTCCTCAGTCGAGAGAGAGACTGATAGAGTAGCAGCAACTAGGAATTTTCTTACGAAAGCTAGCAGCGGTTTCGCGTATCCTACGCTAAGTAGAGAGCGTTAAGACAGATCTCCGAAACATGTCAAGTGCTATCAGATGAGAAAAAACGTCGCATCTATGACCAGTGCGACAAGGACGGTCAGCTGACCAACGGTTCCGTCCGGTACCACCATAACACACGGCACCGGCGACACATATATATATATTCACAACATACTAATTACTTATCCTTCCGAAAAAGTAAATAAATTGACTATGCAATTTATCATTCGCTGCCTAGTTATTTCCTGCCAATTTGAACAAGACAGCAGTTGCAGAAAGCTTTATTGCGGTGCAAAAATGATGGCAACTCGGGATATAATATAAATTTACATATAATTTCTCCTCCCTCCAGAATGTATAATGCTTTGCATTCTTATCACTCCTATCAAATCCTTCTTACTCCTTAATGTCAGTGCCGAGCACTGTTTTGCATTTGCCGGCTGAATCAACGACAATGCGATAATCGTCAATCGACGAAACTTTTGCTGTGATGGAACTTGAACACGAATAATAAATAATTGTTCCATTCGAAAGCGATAACCTTGTTGTCCTCATGTTTGCAGCTATCATACGCTGGTAGGCATTCTGATCAATGGAAACGTTTTTCGGTATGGGTATTGAACGATCATTTCAACAACTTATCATCGACCGAATTCGTTACCTATAAAGTTCAGGTAAACTTCACTACCTAAAAATGAGTAATAAATCGGATCATCTTGTTAGGACTTAACCCACGAGCAAACAAACAAATGTGTACAAATCCTTATCCATCATCCAGAAAGCAATCGTTTTATAGCCCAATGCTTGATCTTACGATTCAGCATATGCCATCGGGTTTTGCATCCAGCGCCGATTGGTCACTCATCTCGAAACGAAAGGTTTATTGTATTCAAGCTTGTGTGAAAAGGTCGATTCTAAATGGTTGCATAATGTGGCACCAGGTTCCCATTGTTCCAATCCTCATCCCTCTTGAGTTGATAGTCTTTCAAAGAGCATCGAAAGTATTCAAGTAATGTAAATTTTAAAAGTCCATGTAAACAAGTCTTAGGTAAACAAGCACACTGAACTGTCAGAAAAGTGAGGTTATACATTTTCATGCAATGCTCTATGTTTTTGACAGGTATATGAATGAATCATTTCAGCATCAGTGATGCCAGGTCTATTTAAACAATAGCCTGCAGTGAAAATATAAAAGTCTGCAGATTGCTACAAAAATCTTCAATAAATTTGACATAGAAATCACAGAGAACAGACGTCCATCTTTAGCATTCAACTTGTGTAAAAATCTCTAATGGTTTCGAAGGTAGTTGGGATATCCAAACCAGGTGCGCTACTGTCGTCCTGTTTTTTTGTGGCTGAGTTCGACTGAATTGACAGCGGTTATTCCTCTACCCAGTCAAACTAGTCCGGAACCGGTTCGGACTTCCAGTATGAATCCCAGCTCAAATGCATCAACCGATAGAGTCAGGATCGGTTGTTTTCTTTGAGCAAGATTCCACACTGAATCCATTCAGGATTTCGAACTGGTTCCGGAATGGATTTGACGGATAGTTGGGATAAGTTGGTTTGGCGGCGCTAGTGTTTATCGTAGGGTAAAGTGCCTATTTTAACCATACTAATCAAGGTGCCTCACTAATTCATTAATTTCTCGGCCTACAATCAATGGAATGTGAAAAAATTGACATCAACTGCTTTGCTTCGTCGTTAAGAACCAATATAATAACACAAATGCGCTGAAAACAGCGAAATTCTCATGTTTGAGCGCAACGAAAACTCGAATCGAGTGCCCCTATTGTTGCGCTACCATTTGACTCAATGCGTTGAACAAAGATGGCAGACACTGCTCTAACCAACGGCTTCAAATGGGTAGGGTGATAATAGAAACATGGCGAAAATGGGCTCAACACCCTATATTAATTCTAATGTTTACACACGTTTTTTAAATATTTTTGTTCGATCATGGATGTCTGTTCTCTGTGTAGAAAAGTAGTATGTATATATTTTAAATGATCAAAAATGTTGAAGGCTTGTGTATAAATTGGCTGGCATAGGCTTTGCTCTGCTAAATATTTGTAATCTGCAAAACATCTGCAGTGAAAATGCAAAATCTGCAGATTTACTAATATATATGCAGATCTGGCATCCTTTTAGTATTCCCCACAGGAAATTCATCCAAATGGTGTAAAAATACGGGGAAACAAGGCAAGATAGGTATTCAGAATATGGGGTTAAATGAGCAGCTTGCACTATTTTTGATTTTTTCAATAGTTAGAGGTACCAAATCATCGCGGCAATCGGCAGTAACGAATTGGGGAATAAAAAGGAAGCATCCTATCATATAAAATTTTTTGACGAGAAAGGTCTATTAAATTGAATTTCGAACCCGAGTCAATCAACATCTCTATGTTTACTCCTCCAACTCTGCATTGAATAAGTTCGTCGTCTAGAGCTTCTACCAACGGCTTTAAAGAGACCTATTCCACGGCACCGGGCACAAAGTTGATTATGTTGGTTGTATCCGCATTTAGTACAACGTGGGGAATTTCTGTGAAACGAATCTGGTTGCCCAAAATTTGTCCTGCTTAAATTCGTGTACGTTCTCTGCACGTCTGTAGATAATTGGACTGCAGATTTTCCGTTAATTTTTGACGCCTGATATTTTACTGCTTGGTGTGAATTGACGACTTTTGTACACTCATCCAACGTCAAATTTTCCTTCTCTAGAAGTTTTTCTCGTAGGTCCCCTGGCGCAAACTGTATGATCTTATCTAACACCGCAATTTGCCGACTTTCCAGCACGCTTTTCCCGAAGGTACATTTTTCTGCCTTTTGCTGGACTCGTTCTACAATTTTTTCAATTGGTTCCTCCGTCTCAGGTGACATCATCCAAAACAAATACCTTTCAAAGCTCTCGTGTTGCTTTGGGGAAAAATGATTATCCAGTTTCGCTTTTGCCGCTGCAAATGGATCGTCGCTTTCCTCTGATTCCATGTCGGCTCCCGGAATACCGTCAAAAACGTTCTGCAACTCTAATCCTCCCATTGCAAGTAACTGAATCTTTTTCATCGAACCGTCCGTGATACTCGAGGCCTTCATCACACGCTCAAATCCCCGAATCCATCCGTTCCAGGCACTGCGCACTTTCGAGAAAGGAAGATGTTTGAACCGAAATTGAGGTAAATTGTATGCCGCTGGATTAAATGCAGATGTAGTTTGCAACAGCACGACCTGTTTCTGTGCGTCATTTTGATTAGTTTCCTAAAAAAATGCGAAGGAAAGGGTCATTTACTTTGTCTACGGGGCTAGCCTTCAACGAATTTAATCATTGACATCTCTATGAAAATCTCCCAACGAATTGAATCATTGGTCTTTTTTTATTTTTTTTCGGTGTGTTCAATCCTCGACTAGTAGTAAACAGCACCAACGAATTTAATCATTGACATTAAGCTGTATGAATAAAAACTAGCATTTGCTCAGCTTCTTGAGATTCGAGCAGTCGAGCAGTTGCGTTGAGCATTTACTCAAGTCGGTATGAATAAAACTTTACTTTGACAGTTGCTTTCTCAATTTGAGCTTTTGCTTTTCGAACATCGGATTCCATATGAATAAAGTGGTAAATCTTAAGCAAATGCTCAGCTAATGCTGAGCAAACACAGTAAATTTCTGAGCATGCTCAGATGCATGCTAAATTTGTTTTTTTTATGCGTCGCGAGGAAAACAAAGTAGAATACATGACATTTAGCATCGATTGTGGATGGCCAATTACTAACAATCTTAATTTAGCAACAAGTAAGTAGTATGTTTGTTTTTTTTTATTTATTTTTTTTCCAACTTACAAGAAGATTCCTTTCCGCAGTTAAAACCTGCAGATATTACCAGATTGCAGTAGGAGAGAATTTTCTTCAATTATCTTATAGTGCGTATGGTATAAAAGTTATGTTTGAACCAGTGGGATGTCGCACAGAACAGGAAGCGTTTTTTCGGGGCAGTACGATGGTCGTTTCTAAGTTATTTCGGTGTGCCTAAAGAAAGAAATAGCAATGTGGAACGACGTATTTAAATCATTCAATCCAAAATCCCCATATCAACTAATCAACATTGATCATTGCTGGATAATGCCTTTACTGCCGTTATAAGCTTAAAAGCTTAATTATATATATATATATATATATATATATATATATATATATATATATATATATATATATATATATATATATATATATATATATATATATATATATATATATATATATATATATATATATATATATATATATAATATATATATATATATATATATATATATATATATATATATATATATATATATATATATATATATATATATATATATATATATACATACATATATATATATATATATATATATATATATATATATATATATATATATATATATATATATATATATATATATATATATATATATATATATATATATATATATATATATATATATATATATATATATATATATATATATATATATATATATATATATATATATATATATATATATATATATATATATATATATATATATATATATATATATATATATATATATATATATATATATATATATATATATATATATATATATATATATATATATATATATATATATATATGGGACAATTATGGTAGAACGGCAGTTTAAATTCAATCAAAATGCTTTTCTTGTACCGGAACAACTGACTGATCCAAAATGACGCTCCAACAAGGGAAAACAGACTAAATGTTGTTTGCAATTTACCCAAGGTTTGTAAGAAAACATTGTTTATTTTATTTCGACAAAATAATTCACAAAATAATCACAATACACATACATTTTACATATTTACATATCAATATGTTTATTTTTTATATATCTGAAATCACTAGTTATCGCTTGGCTCTCCGTTTTTCAGCAAACTCAACTTTAGAGAAGCAATTTCTTGCTTCATTTTCAGCAGTTTTATTTCTTCCGCATGCAGTTCACTTTGTTGTTGAATGTTCAATTCTTGCTGTTGACGAATTAAATTGTCCTGTGTGCGCATTAAACTCAGCTGCTCTCGCAGTACCGTGTTTTGCAGCTCTATTAATTCACTTTGCGATATCTGGAAGAAGTGAAAAGTGAAATAGTTTGATAAAGTGATTTGCTACTGTTATTTTCAATGAATACTTTTTTCGTTAGGCTTTAAAAGAATATCAAAATGTATGGGAAATATTTTCTTACCCGTGGTGTGCTTGTACGCGTCGCACGAGATGTACTCGGCGTGACCACGGGCGTTGAAGTGCTAGCAGAACTGGGTAGTGGTTCATTGGAAGGTCCTGCTTCTTGTGAATCGTCTGTTCCAATAGAAATACCGTCTGCAAAAATATACTAAATATTATCACAGTTTATAAAGAACAGTTGCGCAAAGACTGAAGCAAATCTACCTATTGAACACTCAAAACGTCTACCTATCGGACACGAAGAATAGCAATGCTCGAATGCGTGGGGAGTATCGTTATTATGTGATTATAAGTATGAGAAAAAATTCAATGATGTAATATTAACGTTTAAATAATGTTTATATTTTGTTTAATGACAATTATTAAAAAATATATGTTCGCTGATATTCAAATTTGGCACTATTTTAAACACCGGAACAGCTCTTCCACCGACAGTGGAAATATGAAGGTATTTCTCATAGTTAAAGTGCAGCTAAAATTTTGACAAATTTGTGTATGCATTCCACTTATACATATGTACCTGTTTCAAATTTATCTTACGCTTCAAATTCGACTGTTTTTTGTCACACCGCAATCAGACGGCAAGCGGCAAAAATCAACGCATTTCGTTCTTAGTTGCGGATCAGTTGAGAACCGGAAAAAGCTTAAATTCTTTATACGATGCTATTTATCGTACTGATTTTTACAAAATAAAACTAAACACTTAATTTTAAATTTTTAAATGCACAAAGTTAACTTCTAACTGAAGCGTTCGGGTTAAGTCATTTGATATTTAACTAAAAATAAAAGGTTGCCAAAATTTAAAAAAGACCAATGATTGGTCCAATGTTGCCAATCCTCTTTGCGCAACTCTACTATTAAAAACTCTGATTATTATGTTTAAAGTTAGGCACAAATCTCCTATCAACATGGGGAACGTGCCATTTGAGCCAGACGCTACTGATTGGTTAATGATTCCATACAAGAATACTGTGAATGAAGAACAAAAATCATACAACATATTGCACACCAAAGAAAGGGCGATAATCGAAAGACTATTCGGTCAGGTTAAGCAACGGTTTCCGATCCTTCAATCCAAAATCCGTATAAAGACTGAAAGAATACCAACCATGATAGTTGCTTGCTTCACTCTTCACAATGTTGCTAAATATCTCAATGTCGAGGATTTTTCCCTAGCTGAGGAGGAGTTAAATGGACCAAGCAATGATTTTCCTGAACGAGAAGCAAATGATACAAGTAATACGTTACTACAACGCGGAAACGCCGACGAGATGCAATTGCATCATTCATCCATGGATAACAAAAATGCATAAGTATTTCTAATTTCTAACAGCTTTTTCGTTTGTTTATTCGTTTATTTTAGTAATTTTTTTGATAGGCTTAAAAAAATAAAATCGATTGCACTAAAAAATAAAATCGATATTATGTAACGAATATTTGCGATTATGATTTTATTAACTACAGCAAATCTCTGAATCTCCATAAAAACTGATGCTATAAAGGAAGTCGGAGTTTATGTACCAGAAAAAGCTCAACGTTTTTCGTATATAGATAATTGACTTATATCGTATCTGTAGCTATTACCTGCTACCCGGTACTGCAATTAACGTTATGCCTTTTTTATTAACATTCTAGCGCGCAACAGAATCATTGCTGTGGATGTTAATTTTGATGGTTATTAAATTTGCGCAAGCAGAAACACGTTGTAAAACGTGCATTCAAAATGGGGAGGGGGAGATAGAAACCAGCCCCTAAAACAAGCGATGCTTCGTCTGAAAGTCGGAGGAAGCTGTATCGCTTGGCGGCCACACATGTGCCTTGCGTAACGGTTTATCGGTTAGACTTGGCGACACGTTCCAGTTCGTCCTTCTTCTTGATGGCGTACGAGTTAGAGGAATCCTTAGCAGCGTTAATCAATACTGAAATACTGAATACTTTTTTCGTTAGGCTTTAAAAGAATATTAAAATGTATGGGAAATATTTTCTTACCCGTGGTGTGCTTGTACGCGTCGCACGAGATGTACTCGGCGTGACCACGGGCGTTGAAGTGCTACCAGAACTGGGTAGTGGTTCATTGGAAGGTCCTGCTTCTTGTGAATCGTCTGTTCCAATAGAAATACCGTCTGCAAAAATATACTAATTATTATCACAGTTTATAAAGAACAGTTGCGCAAAGACTGAAGCAAATCTACCTATTGAACACTCAAAACGTCTACCTATCGGACACGAAGAATAGCAATGCTCGAATGCGTGGGGAGTATCGTTTTTATGTGATTATAAGTATGAGAAAAAATTCAATGATGTAATATTAACGTTTAAATAATGTTAATATTTTGTTTAATGACAATTATTAAAAAATATATGTTCGCTGATATTCAAATTTGGCACTATTTTAAACACCGGAACAGCTCTTCCACCGACAGTGGAAATATGAAGGTATTTCTCATAGTTAAAGTGCAGCTAAAATTTTGACAAATTTGTGTATGCATTCCACTTATACATATGTACCTGTTTCAAATTTATCTTACGCTTCAAATTCGACTGTTTTTTGTCACACCGCAATCAGACGGCAAGCGGCAAAAATCAACGCATTTCGTTCTTAGTTGCGGATCAGTTGAGAACCGGAAAAAGCTTAAATTCTTTATACGATGCTATTTATCGTACTGATTTTTACAAAATAAAACTAAACACTTAATTTTAAATTTTTAAATGCACAAAGTTAACTTCTAACTGAAGCGTTCGGGTTAAGTCATTTGATATTTAACTAAAAATAAAAAGTTGCCAAAATTTAAAAAAGACCAATGATTGGTCCAATGTTGCCAATCCTCTTTACGCAACTCTACTATTAAAAACTCTGATTATTATGTTTAAAGTTAGGCACAAATCTCCTATCAACATGGGGAACGTGCGATTTGAGCCAGACGCTACTGATTGGTTAATGATTCCATACAAGAATACTGTGAATGAAGAACAAAAATCATACAACATATTGCACACCAAAGAAAGGGCGATAATCGAAAGACTATTCGGTCAGGTTAAGCAACGGTTTCCGATCCTTCAATCCAAAATCCGTATAAAGACTGAAAGAATACCAACCATGATAGTTGCTTGCTTCACTCTTCACAATGTTGCTAAATATCTCAATGTCGAGGATTTTTCCCTAGCTGAGGAGGAGTTAAATGGACCAAGCAATGATTTTCCTGAACGAGAAGCAAATGATACAAGTAATACGTTACTACAACGCGGAAACGCCGACGAGATGCAATTGCATCATTCATCCATGGATAACAAAAATGCATAAGTATTTCTAATTTCTAACAGCTTTTTCGTTTGTTTATTCGTTTATTTTAGTAATTTTTTTGATAGGCTTAAAAAAATAAAATCGATTGCACTAAAAAATAAAATCGATATTATGTAACGAATATTTGCGATTATGATTTTATTAACTGCAAAACTGAATCTACAGCAAATCTCTGAATCTCCATAAAAACTGATGCTATAAAGGAAGTCGGAGTTTATGTACCAGAAAAAGCTCAACGTTTTTCGTATATAGATAATTGACTTATATCGTATCTGTAGCTATTACCTGCTACCCGGTACTGCAATTAACGTTATGCCTTTTTTATTCACATTCTAGCGCGCAACAGAATCATTGCTGTGGATGTTAATTTTGATGGTTATTAAATTTGCGCAAGCAGAAACACGTTGTAAAACGTGCATTCAAAATGGGGAGGGGGAGATAGAAACCAGCCCCTAAAACAAGCGATGCTTCGTCTGAAAGTCGGAGGAAGCTGTATCGCTTGGCGGCCACACATGTGCCTTGCGTAACGGTTTATCGGTTAGACTTGGCGACACGTTCCAGTTCGTCCTTCTTCTTGATGGCGTACGAGTTAGAGGAATCCTTAGCAGCGTTAATCAACTCATCAGCCAAGCATTCGGCAATAGTCTTGATGTTGCAGAAAGCAGCCTCACGAGCACCGGTACACGGCACGACCAATACGGGTCGAATCTTCACGTGGCCCCGAGTTGATTATGGCCTGCACCACAATCTGCAGCGGATTTTCGCCGGTTAGCAGATGCATAATTTCAAACGCATGGCGCACGATTCGGACAGCTTTCAGTTTTTTTCCGTTGTTGCGTCCCTTTATCACCAACGAATTGGTGAGACGCTCAACAATTGGGCACTGTGCCTTGCGGGACCGTTTAGCGGCATACCGACCAGCCGAATGGGGAAGATACTTGGCGTGCTTCTCCTTCACTGCGATATAATCCGATACGGAAATGTCCGAAATGTGGATATCATCGCTACTCCAGCGTCCGAATAGCTTATTGTCCGGGAGTTCCGCTGGCTGGACGACCGGTGCTTGATCGAATACTGGGGTTGGACATTGTCGCCCTCAAAACTTTCAAACGCTTCGATCTCCGACATGAGTGTTATTTACGTTCTACACGTCCGTATTTGACAATGGCGAAAGCCGGAAAGCATTATGGGCAGGTGAATTTTCATTACATCCAAAAATAAAATGGTTGCTTGTCATGTAGGAAAGAAACTGTTCCAGTGTACTCGAGGCCATCTTTTCACCACATTTCCCTGGTATGGATTTGCACCTCTTGGCGAACATGATCTCAGATTATGCATAATGCAAATACGTGATCCTCACACTTTTGACACTTTGTACAAGAATTCAACATTTTCTGCTGGCCAGCCAGATACTACATTGCTAACAAAACAGAATTTTTGTTTTTATTTTCCTGCAAGGTAAATAATTTTTGTTCGATTTATCCATGACTGATAAAAAAGAAATTATGCCATTACCATATATCTTGAGTAAAATGTAACCCGTAATAAAAGGATGGAAATAAACCGGAGCACGTCGACTGTTTGAGGAGAACCACTCTAATCTGTACAGAAAAATAAACAAACGTCAAAATTCCAAGAACGGCACGCTCTGATCGATCTACCAAAATCTGTTGCCATTTCTTATTATTTTTTAGTATTTGCTATTTGTCAAACAAAATTCATCCATAGGGTTCTTCAAATCTAGTTTTCAGAGAGTCAAAAAATGATTACCCTTTTGTATGGGACCTTGGCGTATTTAATTTGTATTTGCTGGGATGGTCATGAGGAAAACATATGAAATTATGCTACAGACCAAATTGGGCAAAGTAAGCTTTTATTCATACCGAGTTGAGCAAAAGCTTTGTGAGTTTACTTTGCTCAGAATCGAGCAGAGCAAACTTGTCTTGAGCAAATGCTCATTTTTATTCATACGGCTTAATAAGCCGTATGAATAAAAACTAGCTTTTGCTCAGCTTTTCAAGATTCGAGCAGTCGAGCAGCTGTGCTGAGCATTTGCTCAACTTGGTATGAATAAAAATTTGCTTTGACAGTTGCTTTCTCAGTTTGAGCGTTTGCTTTTCGAACATCTAATTCCGTATGAATAAAGTGATAAATCTTGAGTAAATGCTCAGCGAATGCTAAGCAAAAGATTGATTCTTCTGAGCATGCTCGGTAGCATGCTAGATTGAATATATGATTTTTATTTTGTTGAAAGTGAATGATTTAGTATTTTTATTTGGCGCTAATTCTTTTTAGATTTCTTATTTGGATACTTTTGGAGTCAAATGAACTGAGTATTTTTTGCCTTTCTGATATAGAAAGGTTATGCAATCACTCTGAAAAACGTCAACCCAATCCCGGCCCGGAGGGCCGAGTGTCATATCCTATTCGACTCAGTTCGTCGAGATCGGAAAAAGTCTGTATGTGTGTATGTATGTGTGTGTGTGTGTGTATGTATGTGCGTATGTGTCAAATAATGTCACTCATTTTTCTCAGAGATGGCTGGACCGATTTGCCCAAACTTAGTCTCAAATGAAAGGTGCAACCTTCTTATCGGCTGCTATTGAATTTTGGATCGATCGGAATTCTGGTTCCGGAATTACGGGTTTCAGAGTGCGGCCACACAGAAATTTCTCATATAAACTATAGGAAAAATTAAAAATAGAATTTTTATTTTTGATGCTAAATGTGTTCAAGGTGCATGAAACGTCGAGATTTGATGCAAACTTGAAAACAAATTTGACGACGTTTCACTTTTTTAGATTTTGGCACTCTGAAAACGTCAACCTAATAATTTTTTTTCGACTCGCATAAGGTTTCTAGATTTTAACAGGGGCGTAGTTGATGGTTTACGGAGAGGGGTTACACCCCCCTCTACTGTTCACTCCCCTCCTTTAAAAATCTCCTTAAATCACCCCTCAGACCACCACCCCATCCAGCCCTTATACCTCTCCCTTTCAACCCCATCATCTTTAAACCACCACTATATCACAAAGCATACCAATTTAAGCTGGGGAGTCGTTCGTTCATGGGACTTTCGCCCTCCTCACATACCCACCCCCGCATGACAAAATGAGTTAGCAAGCAGATAACATTGATCTAATGCTGATTAGGCTAATGGAGTATGATATTTTTTTGTTTCAAGTGTTTCACCGTCGACACGTAGCTCATCAAGTTCGTGGCTGGCATGCCATTGTGTATAAGTGCAAAGTGTACTAAGAATGTAATGGACATTTCCACAATTATGTTGAACATAAAAAGCCTCCGTGCCATAGTTTAGAGAAATGAGAAAGGCACAATTGCACCGCTAGGTGGATTAAAACAGGTTTTTAATTCGTTTTCATGAATAATAAAAATAAACTTCTGTATGGGACCAACCTTAAATTGTTCCTCAGCTTGTAGAGCTGTCTAAAACACACACTGAAGCATTGAGAACTGGCCAAATTTTCCTGTGGGTTTGTGAACCGGTCTAAAGAGACAAACAATGGATCCTTATTACGTACGTTGTAAAATTGACTCTAGAAATGGCAAAGTCAATGCAAGAGGCAGAATGTATATCTACGAACTAAAATAAATCGTTTTGAGACTAGGGAGTACCTGAACGGTGCTCCAGTTTGTGGTCCCAAGGAATGATATTTCTTAAAACGCGAACCATATCATGCAACAGGCTCAATAACATTTACTGGGCTACATGGACGACTTGGAAACCCACTATAGGATAGAGTCTATACTGAAACTCTCATAGACTGCTATTGAATTTCAATTTGATTCGATTTCCGGTTCCGAAGTTGCGAGCTGATGAAAATTCCAATATAAAATGATACCACCATGAATCTTGTCAAAATTTGCTTTTGCAGATGTGGGTCACTGGAAATTATCAAAATTACTTTCTATGGATTTGCTACGACCAGCAGATTTGGGATTTGCGAGTGATGTAGCTAAGTTTCTGAATTAAAAGCGCAATAATTTTTCAGAGATGACTAGAAGATTTGCACAAACTACCGCTTATATGAAAGGTGCAATATACCCATTGGATAGGATTACTGGTTCCGTAACACCGTAATCATCTGTTTCTTATATAAACACCTGTTTTAATCAACCTAGCGGTGCAATTATGCCTTTCTCAATCATGAACACTACGATTTCATCGTTGTTTATATTCATTGTAAACCTTAAAATGTATACATTACATTTTTAATATACATGACAAGACAACTATATACAAGAAAAAAACTTTGTAAAAGAAAAAGGGACAAATCGAAAACTTGAAGCATCGTTTTGATCAGCTGCTGGGAGAGCAAGGGTAATGTTCACACCATGTGTAGGAAGGATAGTCTTAACATCAAAAATTGTTTGCGAAAATTTTTGGAAGCAGATACGATAATATTAAATTGAAAAACCTGTTCTAATCCTCCTAGTGGTGCGATTGTATTTTTTCTCATTTATCCAAACTATGATTCATTAGCTTGATATATTCAATATGATTGTGGAAATATCTACTACATTTAAAGTATGTCAGCGTCAGCTTTCGTGGTAGTCAACGATGACACACTTTAAACAAAAAATGTAATATTTAATTAGCTTAATCAGCATGAGTTCAATGTTATTTTTACGCGATCATATTTTGAAATTATGTGGGAATGGATTTGAAAAGAGAGCGGCCGGAGGATTAGCAGGGTAAGCATGGAGGATGCGTCAGAAATTCTTCATCTTATTTCGGTACACGGGGTGAATGAAGGTAATGCGGGTGTGATGGTGATCCAAGTGGGCGGGCGGGGGTGTAGGTGATGAAGGATGGAGGTGTAAGGGCAAGGGGGGGGGGAGGGGGTTGGTGACGCAATACTCAACTGCATATTTGGCCTTCCATTTGAAACTTGGTTTGAGAAAATCGATTCAGTCATCACTGAAGAACTGATGTGACCTTAATTGTGGAATATGCAGAGCCGTAGCAATTCTGTTTTGCGTGAGGGGACAATTTTTTTTTTGATTAAACTTAACGTATATTTAAAGCAAGGGACTGGAAGAAAAATTATTTATAATATTTAGAGCCACAGTACTCAAGACGATTCTGACTCCTGCGGTAGAACACAAAGGGTTACGTCGTTAGCAAACTCTAAGCTTGCTCATATGACCTTTTCCACGCTGTTCTAAACTTTCTTCCTTCATTGTCTCGCTCGTTACTAGATAAATACAAGAAAGACCCACCCCTTGGTCGGCAGCTCCTACGTGGTTTGACACTTAGACGCGAGGAGAAATGAGCAGGCGAAGAAATCGACGAGAGTTCAGCTGTCTCCGTCGAAACCAGTGATGTACGCGAGGGTACGCAGTATCTTAGAAATTGGGCGTTACGCGAACCCCGTTTATGGTCGGATTTCATCACCCGTGGTACCACGATTCTCATCCCCAAGGACAAACCAATTACCTGTCTAACAAGTCTGCACAAGATCATGAGCACCTTCATCACTACATACTTAAGGGCCCACTATGAGAAGAACAGCATCCTGACAGAGTAGCAGAAGGGATGTTAGAAAAACACACAAGACTGAAAAGATCAGGCCATCCTCGATGCAGTCATTGTTGGAGAAGTAGTGTGTAAACAACGGAACCTTAGTATGGCCTATATCGATTACAAGAAGACATACAACTCCATACCGCACTCGCTTCTCATCAAGATATTAAAGATTTATAAAGTTGATCCTGTAGTCTAAGGTTCCTACGGCAGGTGATGGAGAAAGTAACGACAAAACTCCTCAACTCAGAAGTGGAAAAGACGTGTTGCGGTCTAGAATGCTTTGCATCTTGAGGGGGACCTTCCAAGACGATTCTTTTATCCCGCTAAGTAGGACACCTCAATGACTATCACCGCATGACTATCAGATAAGGTATAGAGAAAGCTCACCGGAAGAGGCGTTCCATACTTTCTACGTGGACGATATCAAGATCTATGCTAACTCGACAGAACGATTGGGTGTAGTCATCAAACTAGCCGAAAGAATTAGTGGCGACATGGGCAGGGAGTTTGGCTTAGAGAAATGACGATCTGTTCAGCTATTATCAGGGCGATTGGTCGAGACTGGAGATTGCGAGATCAACGAAGGTGAGATGATTCGGGACACGATTATATCGGATTCCTGCAGCTCTCCGGAATTTGCCACACCGACATCAAGCCTAAGCTCCGAAATAACGTTCTTGAGCCAAGTGAACTGCATCTTGAAGTCTTTACTGAACGCGGGGAATAAAGTCAGAACAATCAATACGTTTGCTGTCCCCGTGTTAACCTATAGTTTCGGCGTCATCAAATAGAGCTGGTCAGTTCAGCTCTGGAAAATCTCGAGAGAAAATTGAGGTAGGCGTTTAGAACCAGCGGGAAAGCGGCATCCTCAGCCGACACTAGAAAGATTCACATTGCCACGGGATGAAGGAGGACAAGCAATAGTCGACATCCAGGCAATAAGTGTAGTGCAGATAGTGTAGCGGCTGCGAGAATACAGCCGACATGGAGTATATCAAGCAGTTTGTGCTGCGGACCGCAAAAATGCAATTTGCAGACTACGAAGGAGAAGATTGCAGAGTGGAAGTAAATCGGTGTGCACGGTGCTCATCTACACCAGTTGGAATAGCCGTACATCGAAAAGACTACATCTATTTTTTTAACAACTTGTGTTCCCATTCGGACCTTCGTTATGCAATTTGCGATATTATGACAGATCGTTTCATGAAGCGCGGTCATTTGCGGCGATGAAATTTCGGTTCGATACTAATTAACATAGTATAAACTATACAAATAAATCTCTTGTTTTTTATTTGATTAATCTTTTATTTCTTTTGGCGCAAAACGCGTGAGGGGGCAAAGTCCCCCTTGCCCCTTAGGTTGCTACGGCTCTGGCAATATGCCCGGAATCCGGGACCTCCGAAATCGTCGATGGTGGACAATATATTCATAGAATGTTTGGTTAGCAATCAGTGATCTAGATCTGCGATTAGATGTAATTTGGTGACCATTTCAATAGTTTTTAGCCTCTGTGGTATTACGATTGTAACGGTTTATGTGGGAAATTCCTGTGTAACCTTACTAACCAACCTGTAACTCCGGAACTAAGAGTCAAAATCGAATGAAATTTATTAGCAGTCAATGGGATTATTGTATCTTTCATTTGAAATCAAGTTTGTAAAAATCGGTCATGAATTCGCTGGGAAATAGGTGCGATATTAGCTTAGGAACTTGGCGAGTTCCACGGGGGCATCATTAGCCGTCATAGGTGGCCAATAGGGTCAAAGCTACTTCGACTGATCATTAGTGATCTAGACTCGCAAATCCATGTAATGTTGCACCTATTTTAATATGTATTACATGATTTGGACATCATGGTGGTACCAGTTTATATGTGAATTTGCTGTGTGACCGCACTCTTCAACCCGTAACTCCGGAACCAGAAGGCAGATGAACTTAAAATTCAATAGTAGCTTATGAGAGCGTTATACCTTTCATTTAAAACTAAGTTTGTGCAAATCGGTTCAGCGATCTCTGAGAAAATTGTGAGAGTTTAAATGACACACACATATATATACACAGACAGGCATTTTCCGATTTCGGCGAACTGAATCGAATGGTATATGACACTCGGCCCCCCGGGCTTCGGTTAAATAGTCGATTTTTACAGTGATTGCATAGCCTTTCTTTATATGAGAAAGGCAAAAAGTGAGGTAAGGAGCTTTGATTCCATTGTTTCAAAAATCAGGGGCCATATACGAGAATCTGGAGAAGCAGGGAGGCTGGTCAAAATTGACCTGGATAGTTCAATCACCCGATTTAAATGCCACCGAGCTTTTTTGGGATGCATTGGATTGTCATACTAAGCATTTTTCGCAGTGTTTACAAGAATGTCCGTGCAATATAAAGGAAGAAACTCTTAATAAGATCATCGATCATATGTCAAAGGTGTGCTGATGTAGTATATTTTTAGGAAACTAAAATAGAAATAAGCCACGGACAAAACAAGTTTTTGCCTCTTTAGAATGAATCATTCAAATTTAACGATAGAAATAAAAATAATATGAGACCTGTTCACAACATTTTCAGGTTCATCCAACCTATTCACGTGGTATTAATTGGATGTACAATTGATTCCAAGATTTTCGGGATTGGTTCACTTTATTCTTTGGGGAAAACTTCTACGTTCGAATTTTTTCAAACACACGACCATGATGTAGTGACAAAGTCCTTCTATTCCACTTAGTTAAAAACGCAAGTTTTACTAGATATTTCGTCACAAAATGCTCAAGTTCAAAATCAAAATGATTGGCGACTTGGCCATGATCTGACGAACTAAGGAACTTTGCTATGCAATGACAAAATTTCCAATCAAACGTTTTTTCCGACGAGAGCCTTCCACAACATGTCTCTGCCGCTGCCAATCTCACTCTTTCTCTAGGACGAACCATCAACCGAATTTGCGTTGATAACGCTGCCATTCTTGCAGCAAATTCCAAGCTAGTCCTCCGGGCCCAGATGGCGTTCCCTCGATTTTTATCGAAAAGTGCATCAGCGGGCTTCTTGAACCACTTCGGTTAATTGATCAAAACATTTGACGTTTTAATGTATCATTTCAATGACATTCTGTAATTTTTCTATGCAAAAATATGGAACTCGGTGACGAAACTTTTTGTAGAACGTTTCTGGAACAAACACGATAAATACAGTGTTAACTGCCATTCAAAAACTGTTTACCCGTTTTTTTTTTTGAAACTTCGCATACCCATTCTATGTATAAAATATCCAACCACTACGTTGAGTTTTCAAGATAATTTTTCAATTAAGAGGAGGGTTTTAATTAAATTAACTTGGCGGAACTTTTCGTGACAAATATCAATTCCGCCACTTATGAGTAAAAAAAACCCTTAATTGATTAATGACAGTAAATAGCATTAAGGGCTGTCTATCTGCACCATTCTTCGCTACATCCGGCATCCCACAAGAAAATAATCTCGGTCCAGTAATATTCCTCCTCTACTTTCATGACGTCAATATCAAATTATAGGGACCCCACCTTTCTTTCGCCGATGATACGAAAATTTTTGACTAATACGGAATAAAACCGATGCCTTCAACCTGATGAGAAATTCGATAATATTTTGGCTTATATTTTTTATCCTGAAATGTAGTTAGTTTAAGCAATCACCACTGGGGCCAAGGTCTATTGGTGAAGATACAACACATAACAAATAAACTAGCGCTACGTGATGACAAAGTTCCGAATCAAACAGTTCTTGTTAACAAATTCGATGAGGATCACCAGATGAAACAAGTGCAAAAATGTAATATTTTACACCAACGTCACCTGGTGGCATAGTTTCAACTTAAAGCGATTGTCATTAGGCCTTTATAAAAACGAGACGAAACAAGTTGAAGTACACAATTTCACATGAACGCCAGCGCCGACGGAATTCCAAACTAAAATGTTCACATGTCGGATTCCCTTGGTTGAAAGAACAACTACGCTGAAGAGAGCAAATATGTAGATAATCAGGATCTCGAAATACTGCATCTTGGATTCACCCTTTCCTAAATGATGCCAAACTTGTTGGGTGGTGTTGCAATACTTATTGCTTCCAAACTTTTGACGGATAGTGTAGGTATTTCAGGGTGAATCAGCTATAAACTTAGAACGAAACGCTAGAGAGAACCAGGCTCGTATGGGCATAATCGAAAGGAAATGTGAAGAAGTTCACAATCCAACCCAGATAACCACCAAGCATTACTATAGGTTGTACACTAGCATATTATTTGCATTTCAGATGCTTCTTGTATTATCTCAGCATGTTGTATGCTCAACTGTTAAATAGCATTCAAAAGTCTATATAACATCTGTTCAGTAAACCGGAACAGAATTTATTTCGAAAGGTTTATTCGGCAAATATTTCTCTTTGTGTGTATGTCAAAGTATTTCAATCATTTTTTCTGGGATGGATGAACGAATTTGCACAAGTAGTTGCAAATGAATGGTATAACGCTTCTATAAACTGCCATTGATTTTTTTTCGATCGGACTTCCGGTTTCGGAGTTACGGGTTGAAGAATGTTATCCAAGCTGAGTAAAGATTTATTCGTACCAAGTTGAGCAAATGCTACGAGAGTTTACTTTGCTCAGAATCGAGCAGAGTAAACTTATCTTGAGCAAATGCTAGTTTTTATTCATATGGCTTAATAATATTTCGTGTTAAAATAATTCAATTAATTTAGTCAATATGCAGGTTGAAAGGTGCCGAGATGCCCTTTCCAAAAACATATAATATGTGCCGATCATATGTAAAAATTTTAGTGCTGCAAGCGACCAAAGTTTAAAAAACCTCTTTTAATCCACCTAGCGGTGCAATTGTGCCTTTCTCAATCATGAACACGGGAATTTTTTAGTTGCTTATATTTATTAAAAGCTTTCAAATGTATACATTACAATTTTATTATACATGACTTGACAACTATATACAAGAAAAGAAAGCATTATTCGAGTTCTAAAATTTTGCAAAAGAAAAACCAGCCACGGTAATATTGAATTGAAAAAAGGAGCGAAATCGGTTAAGTCCCAAAAAGTCGATCTTTATAAAAAAAAATTCGAGATAAAATAAAATCTCGACGTTTCATGCATTTTAAAGATGTTTGGCATCAAAAATGCGAATTCGATTTCTAAAATTTCATAGGGTCCCCCATTTGAAAAAAATGTTGAGTTCCGGATTATATTAGAATTTCATATGTCCGGTCCGGTCGGTTCAGTGTATATTTCCGGAACCATAAAAGCGATCCGTGCGAAATTTTATGCATCTGTGGGGATAATACAGCTATCATTTGGGACTAAGTTTGTGAAAATCGGCCCAACCATTTCCGGGAAACTGATGTGAGGTCGTAAATTTTGAAAGATGGCCGCTTTTCCCGGGCACTTTCGGAACCGTCTATGGTGGTCAATGTAGTCAACGAAAGTTTGGTTGGCCGTCGGTGTTTGAGAGACATTTTAGCGAAATTTTTACCTTTTTTGCTTTCATCGGAGTATCGGTTTGAATCACAATTTGCTATGCGATCGCACGCCACAACCTGTAACTCCGGAACCGGAAGTCGGATCGGGATGAAATTTTACCATTTACGGGGACGCAATACCTTTCATTTGAGACTAAGTTTGGTTGAATCGGTCTAGCCATCTCCGAGAAACCGATGTGACTGTTATTCTGAATTTAGATACTTCCGCCGGGGCTTCCGGAACCGATGATGGTGGACAATGTGGCCAAATAAACTTTGAATGGATGTTAGTGACCTAATACTACAAATCGAAGTAGTTGTGGTCATATTTTGGAAAAATTTTCACCTTTATACATTCATTGCAGAATTTATTAAAATCGACATTTTCTGCGTATTTGTACTCATCACCCTGTGATTCCGGAACCGGAAGTCGGATCCATTAGAAATTCAATAGCAGCCTATGGGAACGTTGTACCTTTCATTTGAGACTAAGTTTGTCAAAATCGGTTCAGCCATCTCTGAGAAAAATGAGTGACATTTTTGGTCACATACACACACAAACGCACATACACACACATACATTCATACACACATACATACACACGCACAGATATTTGCCGAACTCGACGAACTGAATCGAATGGTATATGTCACTCGGCCGGGCCTCCGTTAAAAAGTCGGTTTTCAGAGTAATAGCAATACCTTTCTATTGAGAAAGGCAAAAAGTGCATTTTTGACCATTTTTAAAAGTTACTCATTTTTAAATGTTTTTTAACCAAAAAACAATTTTTTTTAGAATCTAAGATGACAAATAATATGTTTACGTTAGTTTTTTCCATCCAATGTTAGCCTAATATCACTAACATCGGATGGAAAATGTTGATGCTATGGCACATTAAGCCGTATGAATAAAAATGAGCATTTGCTCAAGACAAGTTTGCTCTGCTCGATTCTGAGCAAAGTAAACTCTCGAAGCATTTGCTCACTTTGGTATGAATAAAAGTTTACTTTACTCAGCTTGGACTGTAGCAAGTTCGAAATTCGAACATAGCATTTGCTCCATAATTTATCTGTCAAAATCGGTTTCTACTCCAAGTAGAAATACATTCAGAAAAGAATAGAAATCGTAAGTTGAATAAATAATGCAAATATTAACATGAAATATACTAATAAAATATTTTTCTTAGGTTTTTGTCCTACGATGGACCTAAACAGCGTTTTGGATGTGGATTCGCCAAGAAGGATCTAGCTGCTGCCTAGCGATAAGGTGATGCAACACGTCAATGCGAATCTTTTGTATGATTCTTCACGGAATATGATCGTTCTACCGTCAGGAGATTATTGGTCAACGTAAAGTGTATAAAATCAGCAGATACGACGTAGGAAAATCATCAATTTGGATTTGCAACCTCATGGATGGATGGATCAATTTGCAACCTCATGTAATCAATTTGATTGGGACAGCTCCTCCGCGATAGTGGTTGCCTAATTCAACATTTAGATTTCGATAGTTCGTGAATCGGTGGACTACTGACATGCAAGGCATCAACTCGAGCTTCAAAAAGTACATCTAGTATGGCTGGCGATGTCTCTGTTCTCTCCTCAGCTAGCTAGTGCCTTTGTATCGGTTTTGCCTGAGATATCAATGTTTCCCTTCTTCGGAAAGTCTCAAGGAATTAAGCTAAACAAACCAAGGTCAATCGGAACGGGCAATCCGGGAGTGAAAAAATACTATTCAACATTCAAACGAGTACATACGACCAAATATGCCGAGCTAACTCCGTACCGGTCGGAAACTGAGTGGCGGAAAAGCTGGGTATGGGAATCGCCATTTCAATTGTCAACCAATTTATTATTCAACGTGATGGTACTGACGACGCAGGAGCTTAGTGGACTATTTTATCACCGCGAGAGTTTTGAAAATTGCTTTCTGTCCTGCTGGATTTCACGACCCGCGAAATAACTGCAAGTGTTCTGTTAAATGAATGCCTTTTAGGCCAACCGAATGTGAAACTGAAACTATGTCACGCGATTCTCGAATAACAGGTGTGGAGAGAAATTTGAATGGAAATTGTGTCCTTTATAAATCCCTCGCACCCGGACCAACGAGTGCAAGATTGTATGGACAGACGGTGGCACTGGTGGGAGCGAATGGTTCTGGTAAATGTAAAATTGCTTTTCTGTTGGAAAGAATTACATGGATGGACATGCATCACGAGGGCATGTTGCATTACCCGAAGATATGAGATAGCGTTGATTGCATCGATTGCTTGAAAGAAAACGATTACTATGTAAAACTCAGGCTATTTGACTAAAGATTGACTGAAAAAACGAAAAGATTAAAAATTCGATAGGCAGTCATTACGTTCTATTCATAGTTGTATATAGGGAACCCCAACAAGGGATAATTGTACATAGAACAAGGGATGGGGACTCGTGTGTTTATGAAGTGTTTATATATGTGTGCGAGTGGGGGAGGTTTGTGTGTAGTGGACTATTATTAGAAAAACATTACGCTTAGGATTTTTCAATATAATAGTAAAGTAATTGAAATTATTGAAACAAAACAAATAAACGGTTATAATTCAACACGAAAAAAAAAATTGAAATTAAATGCATAAATGTTAATTGCTACGTGAGTGCTATTGAACCAATAGTTGAATGGAAAATAAAGTATTGTTTTCGGTAGCAATCAGGAATAAACAGTTTGAACATTTTATATGATCAGCGAAATAAATAGCAAGAAGTGATGCTGGAACAAAACTAATGTATGGTTAAAATACGTTTCTGAATACATATCTCAAAACCTTTGTCTTATACCTAGCGCAAAAGCATTTCAATTCCTGCACGTTATTCAACTCATTACCCCAAAGCGTCGATTCCTGGAAAATAAGGGAGCTTATTTCTAATTTCGAAATTGTGAATTTAAATGAGAGAATAAATTCAAATTATTTTTTTCTATTTTTAGCTAAAAATAGCATGTACTCAAAATTTATGGAGGACTCGCGCACACTCCACATGACAGATTTTCTTTTAATGAATATTAAAATTTATATTTTTAGTATTTAATTTCCCACAATTATATTAATATCCAACAAGTGGATGTCAGGTAGACACATCAGCTTGACTGCTAGGATAGGCTTGAAAGGTAGTTTTTTTAATTTCGTTTCTTTGACACTGATTGTGGTATTGATCAGCATGTAGGGAGCAATATAGATTGCATAATGTGGCTCATCATGTTACTCCCAAGCACGTTATTGCAATGAACATTTTGCTATCTTAATTGGTACTGGCTAATAACGGGGTAGCAACTACGGGCGATCTCTTATGCTTACGCTTAGAATGGGACAGTTTCAAAGATTTAAATCTTGTGATCGTGCGACATAAAGAACAACTCGTTTTCCCAAAGCAATGAACACTGAAATAAATAATATTTGAAATTATTGAAACAATGAAAACAAATATTTGTAATTTAACGAAATAAAAATAGTTATTTGAAATCTAAATTAGAAATAATTATGCATTTTTGTTATCCATGGATGAATGATGCAATTGCATCTCGTCGGCGTTTTCCGCGTTGTAGTAACGTATTAGTTGTATCATTTGCTTCTCGCTCAGGAAAATCATTGCTTGGTCCATTTAACTCCTCCTCAGCTAGGGAAAAATCCTCGTCATTGAGATATTTAGCAACATTGTGAAGAGTGAAGCAAGCAACTATCATGGTTGGTATTCTTTCAGTCTTTATACGGATTTTGGATTGAAGGATCGGAAACCGTTGCTTAACCTGACCGAATAGTCTTTCGATTATCACCCTTTCTTTGGTATGCAATATGTTGTATGATTTTTGTTCTTCATTCACAGTATTCTTGTATGGAATCATTAACCAAGGTGTTAATGGGTAGGCTTCATCGCCCAGAAGGATTGCTCCTGTTTGATTTCCTTGAAGAATACTTTGAATTTCAGAGTTACGCCATATTCTGGCGTCATGGACAGAACCAATCCAACGACAATCCACGCTCGTGAACATTTCTGCACCATTGCATGTGGCCTGAACGTTAAATGTGGTTATACCTTTGCGATTAACATACTCATCTTTATACTCATTCGGTCGTTTAATTGCCACGTGTGTGCAATCGATTGCACCAATTGCTGATGGGAAATTATATTTTTTTCGCCAGATTGTCTTTTCTTTTTGAAATTCTTCTTTATTTTGAGGAAACTTTATCCATTCGTGAGCTCGTCCGGCAATTTTTCTAGCAACAACCCAAATGGTTTTGCATATTGTGGTTTGGTGGACTCCTAAGTCTTCTCCAACTCCAACCTTTAAATAACAATTTCCAAGAAATTATTAAAAGAATTGTGAGAGTTATTCTGAGAAATTTGAAGCACTCCGGAATAAACTGAGAGGAAGTTTTTTCGATGTCCACGTATTTCAGGAGTAAACTAGCAAATTTTGCTCGGGGAAATACGTAGCAAGTAATCTAATGAGTGGTGATAAAACATTTAATAATACCTGAAAACCTGGATCTCCGACATACCGCAAAAAACATTTCATTTTCTGCACGTTATTCAGCGCGCCTCCTCGCGTCTCGGTGTACTCACCGAGAAAAGTATCAGCCAAATAACTGACATTTTCACGCGTAAAACGGTAGAGATTTTTAAAATTACTGTCGTTGCCTTCTCTACGGATCAAATACGTCTTCATCTGGCGGAATTTATCAGTGGAATAATCTTCAAATCCGGCTACCAGCGGAAACGGAAGAAATAAAGATTTACCAGGATCCATTTTTGAAACCCAAAATATAGTATTGTAATTCAAAAAGAACGATATTCTACAAAGTCGAAATTCCGCACTGAGGAAAATGTACTTAAGATTTTCATAAGTCACGGCTTATAAACCTGACCTTATTTTATAAGACGCATATTCAATACATAAGTTATACATATGAATTTCATAAATACGCTAAATGGAGTTTGTTAATGCGTTTTATGATTTTCATGACCGTATTATTGTGAAAATTTAATAAGTATCGGAAGAAGTTAGTGTAAAAGGAATGGCAGAGAACACTAGGGATCATCCATAAATGACATAGCATTATATGGGGGATGGGGGAGTTTTGTATTTTGTTATGATGTGTCACGACAGGGGTAGGGGGTCATGTCATGCTACGTAGCTTTACCCGTTTCATCTAACTAACATCGTTTTTTTATTTTTTTTTATTTTTTTACGGGGTCAAAGAGGTTTGTTTTACCGTCAAGCTACGTAATAACCAGGGGGTTATCCAGGGGTTTGTGACAAAATGCTACGATGGGAGAGGGGGGTGTTAAAAATCACTCAAAAAATGCTACGTTATTTATGGATGATCCCCTATTGTTGGAACCGGAATTAATTCAAGCTATTGGAAGAAATGCAAGAGTTGGTCATCCGCTTTTCCCTTTGTTCTTTTTACTTAATAAAATTTGATTTGTTTTACAGTAATACGATCATTGCGACGCATCAAAAGTATAGCCACCACCTAGCCAATTGCGAGCTCTTTTTAAAATATCTGGCTTTCTTTGGACTCTGGATTCTTGGACCCAGGATAAAGTAGTATAAAAACTTACGTCAATTTTCTTAAAATATTTTTTGAAAAATAAAATGTAAAAGGGATTTACGTCTTTTTTGCGAGGTATTGCATATACTACAATTATGAATGTCATTCCAATTATTAATAAGCAAAAACGCATAAAACTTATAACAATGGCCTAAAGATTTCCGAACTACCGCTTATGAAATTCGAAAGGGGCTTGATTTCCTTCTGTCATAAGTAAAACTTATGACTTCCACATGGGAAACTTATGGCAAAAAATCATAAGCAATTCTTATGGATTTCAATAGTTATTTTTCCTCGGTGCGAACTTGAGAATTTTTTGAAGGGTTACCACAGATGAATAGACATAACTTTAAAAACAAATTCCTTTAAAAATAATTGTTCACGAACGAGTGTTGTTAAGTGATCAACAGTAGAGATGGGCGAAACAGTTCACTTCGAAGAACCATTCCCGACTGAACAGTTCTATAAAAAGAACTAGTTCAGATGAACCGTTCTTCCGTTCAGCTGATATTTTACTTGCATCTAGCGAATGTCTCTCAAAACATTCGATTCTTGGAGAGGAACCAAACAGATGCTGCCCAAACTATTATCTGTATGCTTAACAAGTTCATCAATGGTGGCGATTTCTTCATTATGTATAACTAGAGAAATAGAGAATGAGATGAGTCGTTCGCTTATGAGTCGTTCTTCGCCGGTTTTATTCTGGGAGAGCACAGAGAGCGATTTGTGGGACGGCAAGTCAGTTCATTTTCATTCGTTCGCCTAAAAATCGGTCCGAGAAATTCGCTAAACGGCTTTGGGTCATATTCAGTTCTTTCGCTTTGAAGAGAATTGAGAACTACCGTTCTTTTAAAAAGAACTTCCGTTCGCTCATTCTCTTCAAAGAACCAGTTCACTTTAACCGTTCGCGAACGAATTGCCCATCTCTAATCAACAGATAGTCGCAATATTAATACAGATTAACAGATATAACACTCGAAAACCATGCCTCGCCTACTTTAACGCTCATTATATATATATATATATATATATATATATATATATATATATATATATATATATATATATATATATATATATATATATATATATATATATATATATATATATATATATATATATATATATATATATATATATATATATATATATATATATATATATATATATATATATATATATGTGTATAGTTGGAGTTGCGGTCACATTTGCGATGATGGCGCCACTGGTATATGCAAAAATGTGCTACAACCAGTACAAAAACGTTCCCAGGCTGAAGGGATAACCCACTAACAAATGAGTGTTTGGGACTGTGTATTAAAGGTAGAGCTAGTGTTCTGGGCGGCGGATCGATTTTTTGGAGCAATTTCCTCTGTCTGTTAGCCTGTGGATATTATGTCAAACATCTATAGTAAGCAACGAGAGTTGCGCAAGAATCAGCCCCCGACAGATTCTCAGTGCCGGATCTATCTGTGATTCAGGAGGAGATCGAATGGTTGAAGAATAAAGTACGATTCACACGATACATCAGGCTTCCATCTTCGATACGGAACGTCAAGATTAGTTACATGCAGTTAAATGGAGGCATTTACATACAACATAAACGGCACGGAACGTTTTGACGTACGTCACGTGTGAACGGGCACACGAGAAACATTTAACTAATCCTGACGGAACGGTGACGTTCCGTTGACGGATACCGATGTATCGTCTGAATCGTCCTTAATGAATCCGCTGGTAATGGTCAACTGCCATATGAGCGGCCCAAACAGAAGAAAGACATTAGTAAGAACACTCCGCTGGGAAGATCTGCGAGGAAGAGATGTTATCGGAGGGTTGGATATTTTAAATATATTTATAGTTGGGACTATGGTCGCATTTGAAATTATGGCGCCACTGATATACAATCATATGAGGAATAGATAACTAGTGAAAAATTGTTCCCAAGTCTGAGGGATAATCCAATAAGTGTTTGGGACCGTAAATAAAAGGTGGAGCTAGTGTTCTGGGAAAATCGCTGGAGGGAACACTTGAAGGAATTCCCTCATAGTGTTATGTCTGTTAGTCTCTGCTAAAATATTGAAATGCACTACACGGTAAACTGGATATACCTAGAAAATTGGTAGTGACGTAGTACCAAAAAAGGAGTACAAATTACCTATTAATAGGTTCCAATTCCTATAATATTTATCTATTTCTCGGTAATATTCGTTCACATTTGATTAACAATTACCTAATTTTAGATGGTTTCAAGTTACCTACTGGTGGGTATGTGCAGTTTTGTGGAATTTAGGTACTATTTACTTATGCTGATTTCGGTTTAAGATCAGAGTCGCCCTAGGTTCGCCCTAATATTTACAAAATCCATACAAAAGTGACAGCTCAGAGCGAACCTAGAGCGACTCGATTCTGAAAATCAAATCAACATTAGGCATCCAGAAAAGTGCACGAACTTAGAAGTGGGTATATTCACTCTACCTAAACTAGGTGATTACGAATCAATTATAAATACCTTGTACATGAAAAAGAATACATATTATAGAGATTTCCACCTATTAGTACATATTTTTCGCGCCAAAGTCATATGTAAAGTTCATACCTTACGACTCAATAGCATGGCAATGAACATTCAATGGAGAAATATGTCATATTCACGTAGAATTTGTTTGAATTCAATTTGAAACACCACATAAAATGCGTTTTAATGGTCTTCCATGCGAAATTCAAACGAAAATCATTGATTTTACTTTTCAGCATCTAAACGGACTTGAAAGAGTGTTTAATTGCCTATGGTTTTATCGTTTGGATTATTTTCGGTGTAGGTAAAAAAATTAACAATCGCGTTGTCAAATTTAACAAGCAAATGGGCCTTATAACAAAATATAATCGAGCTTGCCAGATTAGCTTTTATAAATGATAAAATCGATGTTGTCAAAAATCAACGTAAAAAGATCAGATAAAAAATCGTTTTTAGGTAAAAAGGACGATTTAAAAAAATAGCTCATTTCTTATGAACATTTTGAGAGAATAATTAATGTTTTTCAATCAAAACGATGAAGTCAAACATCGAACCAGAAAGATCGGATGGAGAAAATCGATTCTTATCGTTTTTTTAAAAAAATTACATCGACGTCACCCATTCGTAAATTCTGGCGGTATTTCTTTTATTTTGTATAGTAATTTGTAAGATCTGTTGCCGAGAGTAGCAATCGGCGTAATTATAATTGATAAAAAGTAACAAATTTGATTCACTGTCAATCCTAGCAAATTCAGAAACCAGTTAATTGTTTTGACGTAGGACTACGTCTTTGTTTTCGATATGGGAGTGCACTCTGCAAATTCTACAAAAATGGTATGTAACGAAAAGTGGTCCAATTTTAAACGCATATATTTCAGCCATCTCACGATAAATTTTCAAATTTTTTACGCAGAGCGCCCCGAAATACTTCTAAGAATAGATTCCAATAGATAAACCCAAAGATTTTTGATATCATAGCATTAAAAAATTAAATAATATACAACCTTGTCAAAATATCGCGCATTAACACACAGAAGAAAGCGCTTCCCAAGCCCTGTACGACGGATTGGTGTACTTAGCGCGCAACGCTGCTATGAATGACGTCATCATCGACTATTTAAAGAACGGACTTGGCCAGACACGCTCAATTCCCTGTTGAACGGCTGGCGAAGCAGATCACTGCGCTGTGTTTTTTACAGCCAGTGTAGCTGAGCTAGAAGTCCGTTACACTGGCTGTGGGGGGACGCTACACTGTGTCGTCCAACAGGCGACCGCTCCAACTGCTTCCTAAATGCCGTTGTAATGTTGCCAGTAAATTTTTGGTTTAACTAGCACATGTATTTGCTATTTGCGCTTGAAATTAAGTAATGTAGTGGTAGTAATAAGCTTCCCATTTTGGTTTAAACGCAAGGACAGTTTTTAAAACAGGATTTGATTAATTAGTTTAGCTTATCTAAGCAATTTTATCAATTCTGTAATTTAAAAGGAATTTTACGGAACTTGGTGAATTTGGACCCACTTGCAACTGGTATAATCAACCTGCACAAAGTGTTGCATAACGCAGGGCACAAAATGTGTTATCATTCAGCCCTTCGCTATGCAAAATCACGATATTATGACATGGGCTAAGCGCGGCCGTTCCATTCAATCGGGAAAGGCCGCGTGGAATTTTGGTGAAATGCGCTAATAGTGTCGTGGTGGTACTAGTTGTCTCTTTCGCTCTACCCATCATCATCAGCATTGACTCATTTTGCATTGTGCGCTTGATTTCAATGTTTGTGGCGAATGTGTTGGTAGGTAGGGGAACTGGCGGTAAAATGAAGACGTTAAGCAAAGTCATTATTTTCTAACTAATAAGTGAATGAGATAATACAATCACCTTATGTTTCTTGTTAGACATGTTTTGTACATATCTGGTAAAAATACTTTGTCATAAACACATTTTTTCAAACATGATTCTTGATTTCTAAACATGTCCAAAAATGAGACATGTTTATAGCGAGTGGGTAAAATGAACATATGGCGGTGGTAAAATGAACAGCTTCTGGTGACCTGCAAAATGTCCTGTATGTATGCAATGCGCAGCGTTGGAAAGCATTTTCCGATCAATACTAATATTCCAGCAAATCATGAGCTTTGCATACACACAGGGCATTTTGCAGGCAAAAAAAATGTCACGGAAGAATTGAATTTTCATGACGTAATATTAAAGTTGGACAGCGAAAGGGTAAAATTCGCAAACGAAAAAAGCAGTTTTTTTCCACGCCGTATGTCAGATCTTCATAAAAATCAATCAGCAGTACTGTAACAACATTCTACATACGCTGATTGATTTTTATGAAGATCTGACATACGGCGTGGAATAAAAAACTGCTTTTTTCGTTTTCGAATTTTGCGCATTCTCTGTCCAACCTTAACCATTTTACAATCCTGTGGCATCGAAACACATCTACAAACTTGGGGTTATCCATGGGTGTTTGAACTTTTAGGATCTGTTTGAGAGCAACTAGGAAGCTTGTTCTATACATGAGATGTGATTATATTGTCTAAAATTTGATTTTTCTTCACCAGTCCGGGTGTTTTTTCTAACACACTAAGTACTAAGAAAATAAATATTTTACATTAAGTAGTATAGTCCTACGTCTACAGTTCGTGCAACCCCATAGGGCTGCCCCTTGTAGTTTTTCTTAACGATGAGGCACATGCGTAGAGATTTTGCGAGCTAAGTACCTAAAAAGGATACGCGCGTCAGGATAGAGGAAGAAAGCAGAATAGGCAAACCTTAATTGCATAGGAGAAAGGGACTTCATCCGCTGACTCATATAGACGCCGAAAGAAGGGATAAAGATAGGGATTCTACTCGCCCGCACCAAGTAGTTGCCAAAAGAGGAAGGGAATAGATAATCCGCCTGCCCGTATATTGCACGTAGGTAGTCTAGCACCAAGCGACGCTATGGAAAGTTTCAGCAGTGGAAAGTTTCCACTATGAATTGTGTACCTAGATTATAAGAAATTTGTATATATATCCCGTAGGAATAAGGAAATACATCTGCATTCGCTAGCAACCATCAGTTCAGCAGTCGAAAGTCCGAACTAGTCGTCGTGTGATTTTGGAAAAAGAGAGCAAAAAATGGATATGTATGACAGTTTTTCCGATGAAGATGTTCATGATGTTCAAAAGGATAGTTTCCGCGAAGTGGAGTACCTAAATTCGACAAGTGAGTATTCCTGTTTATCTTTTTGTTCAGTGACAAAGATGTCCTTTATGGTTTTAAAAATTAGAACGACATCCAAGCTTTCTACATTATTTTGTTATCCGTTTCAGGTTCGGAGAATGAATCTGAAGCCTCGCAGCAGCCAACTAGAAAGCGACGAAGGATCGATAAGGCGGGAGAGCTTGATACTGCTTTTGTTTCTTTGTTGGCTGAATTTGCACCGGTGTTGCTGGAAAAGTCACAGACTCCATCTATGAAGGCAAAAAAAGGGGCAGCTTTGAAAAAATTATCCAACGAGCTTGTTCTTCGGTATGGATTGGAATTAACAGACAAACAAATTTATGAAAAGGTACACAATTTGAAAAATCGCGTGAAGTCAAAAACAGATCTAAAGAAAACAGGAAACAAGAAAATTATGTTGAATGATGCGGAGCAGAAGTTTTACGAATTATTGGGCGGTACCGACAATCCAGCTATATCGAAAAGATCATGTAAGTACACTACAATAAACTAACACTTTAAACATAATAATTAGTATATTTTTGCAGATTTCTATTGGAACAGACGATTCACAAGAAGCAGGACCTTCCAATGAACCACTACCCAGTTCTGCTAGCACTTCAACGCCCGTGGTCACGCCGAGTACATCTCGTGCGACGCGTACAAGCACACCACGGGTAAGAAAATTCTATTGGAACAGACGATTCACAAGAAGCAGGACCTTCCAATGAACCACTACCCAGTTCTGCTAGCACTTCAACGCCCGTGGTCACGCCGAGTACATCTCGTGCGACGCGTACAAGCACACCACGGGTAAGAAAATATTTCCCATACATTTTGATATTCTTTTAAAGCCTAACGAAAAAAAGTATTAGTTGAAAATAACAGTAGCAAATAACTTTATCAAACTATTTCACTTTTCACTTCTTCCAGATATCGCAAAGTGAATTGATAGAGCTGCAAAACACGGTACTGCGAGAGCAGCTGAGTTTAATTCGCACACAGGACAATTTAATTCGTCAACAGCAAGAATTGAACATTCAACAACAAAGTGAGCGGCATGCGGAAGAAATAAAACTGCTGAAAATGAAGCAAGAAATTGCTTCTCTAAAGTTGAGTTTGCTGAAAAACGGAGAGCCAAGCGATAACTAGTGATTTCAGATATATAAAAAATAAACAGATTGATATGTAAATATGTAAAATGTATGTATATGTGTATTATGATTATTTTGTGAATTATTTTGTCGAAATAAAATAAACAATGTTTTCTTACAATCCTTGGGTAAATTGCAAACAACATTTAGTCTGTTTTCCCTTGTTGGAGCGTCATTTTGGATTAGTCAGTTGTTCAGGTACAAAAAAGCATTTTGATTGAATCTAAACTGCCGTTCTACCATAATTGTCCCATGTATATAGGGAATCCCATAGAACATGGGACAATTAAGCTTATAACGGCAGTAAAGGCATTATCCAGCGATGATCGATGTTGATTAGTTGATATGGGGATTTTGGATTGAATGATTTAAATACGTTTTTCCACATTGCTATTTCTTTCTTTAGACACACCGAAATAACTTAAAAACGACCATCGTACTGCCCCGAAATAACACTTCCTGTTTTGTGCTACACCCCACTGGTTTAAACATAACTTTTACACCATAGGCACGATAAGATAATTGAAGAAAATCCTCTCCTCTGCAATCTGGTAATATATGCAGGTTTTAACTGCGGAAAGGAATCTTCTTGTAAGTCGAAAAAAATAAATAAAAAAACAAACATACTACTTACTTGTTGCTAAATTGAGATTGTTAGTAATTGGCCATCCACAATCGATGCTAAATGTCATGTATTCTGGTTTGTTTTCCTCGCGACGCATAAAAAAACAAATTTAGCATGCATCTGAGCATGCTCAGGAATTTACTGTGTTTGCTCAGCATTAGCTGAGCATTTGCTTAAGATTTACCACTTTATTCATATGGAATCCGATGTTCGAAAAGCAAAAGCTCAAATTGAGAAAGCAACTGTCAAAGTAAAGTTTTATTCATACCGACTTGAGTAAATGCTCAACGCAACTGCTCGACTGCTCGAATCTCAAGAAGCTGAGCAAATGCTACTTTTTATTCATACGGCTTGAGCGAAATGGAAATTTTATTATTTTAGCGGACCCTGCCCTGGTGCGGCGGTTTAGAGGGTGTAGCACTGGTCTCATAAGCCAGTCGTCAAATATTGGAGTCCCTATCAGGAAGGAGTCTCAGTGGGATCGTAGCACTAGCCACGTAATATTCTGTGAACTGAGAATCTGCTGTGAAGCCTGTTGAAGCAGGTAAAATTTCTATTAATTCGTAAAATATGTACTCACCACAGACAAAACAAAACTTTTCCAACGATATTTCCACATTTTAAAAAGAGCACTTAGTTGTACAATGAAATATACAAAACCAATGCCGCTGTATGGATGGATGCAAGCTCGAGAAGACAGTACCCAACACAAACAATAACTGTCAAGTATAGAAGATTATTTCAGCCGAAAGTATGATTGTGCGAAATATAAAAAGTTACAATTTTCACTCAGTGCTTCATACCATCTACATTTTTCATCCGACTTTTGTGACCATTGGATTAAAATTTATGCAAAAAGATTATTTATCTCATTAAATTCTAAAATAATTTTCTTCTGTCCTTGATTTATTATAAAAAAATTACTAGAAATATGCATTTTTTTAAAAAAGGTCGAGCATTAGACTTTTGTGGCATTAAAAATGTCTTACTCCACTATCTGGGGCTAGGAGTCATTCTAAAATCTAAACTATCTCCCATGTAACGAAACTATGTAAGGTTTGCACGCTTATAACTCTGATATTACTGGATGGATTTTAATCATTCATACACCAACCAATTCAGAAACACCTAACTTAAATATTGGTAATAATTTAATATCTCCCCAATAAAAGTAGACTTTTAAAAATTGGTAAAATTAAAAAGTTCGCGAAAAACGGGAAAATTACCATTCATGAGGCAGATTTCTCAGACACAGCCGTCATTAGAGGGTAGGTTAGTGGCTCAATCACACACGAAAAGTCATAAATAGAAGCAACGCATGTCCGATTAAATCAGTTGTTGCTCTTATCCCATACGAGCAACATCTTCTCCGGGCGATGCAATAAGCGCTATCGATTTTCGGCAACGTTGGCATTTGCACACACTCGTACCTAAGTGACTAAACCATATACGGTTAGTTTATAAATAGAGGTGACGCGTACCCGTTTGAATCAGTTTTTGTTCTTATGTCGAACGGGTAAGATCATGGCTGCAGCGTCTGGGCACTACAATAAGCGGTAGACGCATTGCATTTTCGGCAGCGGTGGCCGTTTGCGGATTTTTCGGGTACCAGCACGGTGTCACAGAATGATTTGCAAAGTGGGTGAACGGGGTGGTTTGGATTTAATTCAATACAGTGTGTGCTGCTTAAGAGTGTTGCGTTTGAAAAAAATATATTTATTTTTATGCATGCGTGTGCGTTGTAACTTGTTAATCCATGTTTACGGCGCTTTGAAGCTGCGTAGGGTAAAGAGCCTATTGGTTTTCATATGTTTCATATTTCGGTTATGTTTTTTTGTCAGTAAGGCATCTGACAACGTGCTTCTGTGGTTATTGCACTGTTCAGTAGCGTAGTATTTTATATAGGAGAGTACACTCAGGTTTTTTTACGCGGATTATGAAATTTACGCAGTTTTCATTTACACGGCCTGTATCCCCTGCGTGAAAAAATCTGAGTGTAATTGCATCGGAAACAATCACATTCCCAGCAGAACTTTTTGTTTTCTAATTTCAAACACTTGTTTCGTACTGCACACAACGGAAAATTTTAAAACAGAACTTACCGTCCCATCAGCAGTTTAAGCGCGTGTTCTTTTCCGATTCAAATTCAAGCTATGTCTTAAGCGTTACTGGTCTTAAAATTGTTTTCCCAGTTTATCCAGTCAGAGTATCTGTCCTACCCTATGTATTTAAAACACAGTTCTAATTGCGTTTTAAAGTATACAACAAATAGAACAATTGAGTATACTAATTTAAATTTTAAAATAAATCTGCTTTAAATTATGAAAGAAATCGCTGTACTGATGATATAATTATGTCAGTCCTATTAGAGACCATTCATAAATTACGTAACGCGAAAATTTCTTAAAATTGACTCCCTCTCCCCCTACGTAACAAATTGTCACAAATTTCTCTATCCCCCCTCCCCTATTACGTAACAAATTCTTGGAAAAAAAATTTCGTCAGTAAAAACACATTACGTAACGATCTAGCTTACACCCCCTCTCCCATATGTCACAACTTCTTGTACCCCGCCCCTCCCCCTAAACGCGTTACGTAATTTCTGAATGGTCCCTTACCACATAAAACACCTATATAATAGAAAAAAAGGCAGAATTGGTTTAATAATACAATGTTTACACTACAGAGTTATTACACGTTTTAATAATTAGCAACAAGAAAAATGTCACCAAGATAGCATAAAAACCCGTTTTAACTGGTAGTGCGAACGTTGCATAACAATGTAATTTATCAAATAATTTCATTTTTTCCACCACTAATTGATCAAGAAATACTTAACCTTAAGATTGTTTACTTAAGTTCATTAGTACATTATTGACAATTTAAATGGAAAATGAAATTTCATATTTCATGGAGAATCTGTATATTTCCGTTGGCGGGCGTGGGCTTCTTCATCAAAATTCGTCGCTGTTGTGCTATCTTATGACAAGCGCCATTTAGCATATTCCGAGAAAAACGATTTTTAAAGTTTGAGATTGAATAGCTTGAAGCTTATAAATGGTATAAATAATTCAAAGAATATAATTGATGCTTCTATCTATTCTGTATTAATCTCTCAAATATTACGAAGATCGGTTGACTATGTTGCGAGTTTTTACTATAAATATAAACAAAAGTCGCACTCACACGTGTCATAGGTGTGCATTGATGGCAAAATTTGTATGGCGTGTCATAATCGCGCATGGAAAATATTTCATAGAAAAAATTCAACAATTATGAACTTTTATTCATATCTTTGGCTTCACTTGGTCTATAAACAATCTGTTAAATGCATCTTGAAGGAAATGAGTCAGGGAATCTAGAAAATATAGTCATTTTTGGTTACAGTGTTGCCAAACATGCTATATTTCCAATTAAAAACTTAAACTGCTTTTTTTCACACAATGCGTGTATTTTTATTTTGAAAATTATTATACCATTGTGTTTCTCGGATAGTTTTAAACATAAAAACATCTTATACATCAAGATATCTTGAGCCAATCCCCATACACAGTTAATTTAAGTAAACAATTGAAAATTTCTCAGCACGTTTCTCGCAAGCAAGCAGAATGTCAAAATTCTGAAAACGCCACTTTGTAGAGATTTTTAGCCAAGTGATGTGGCATATCTAACTCAGTCTACCCCAAAATGGCGTTTGTCATAAGATAGCACAACAGCGACGAGTTCGCAATATGGAACTTTTCTTTTGAATATATTTTCTGGACAGACCAGCCTATTTTTACTAGATGGATCAGCCAAATAATGCCAATCACCTAGTGAGATACTTGATTAATCAATAGATTACCAGATTAACCAGATAGATTAAATTATGTTTTAATGGGGAGGGTATATAGCAAATTGTAACATATGAAAACAGGCGAGTGAGCAAGAACGTGAGTCGATATGTGTGATAGATAAAATTCATTTGCACGCTCTTGAAAAAAGCTACATTTTTAATGTCACCGTGGTCGTGTACACAAACCTTTAATTTTTTTTACTTTGGTCGATTGTAATCATAATAAATGTACATTTCTCGACAAACATACAATTACGGCTTAAAAGCCAACTGTCAAAATTCTCTTTGAAAGGAAATTCCGGACAAACCGTTACTGGCTAAACGCAGTTCATAGCAGTTAATGCAAGATAAAACTTTTTTTTCGCTTGCTATAAACATCTGTGATTGGCGGGTAACAGTTTGTCTGAAATTTCATTTCAAAGAAAATTTTGACAGTTGGCTTTTAAGCCGTAATCATATGTTTGTCGAGATTTGATCTACGCATATTATACATTTTCGGAAACGGCACATCAATACCTTTCGAACTGTTTCGATCGGATCCTATTTGAACAAGATATTGGCAAATAACTAAAATAGTAACCAAAAACACCTTTTTCAAAGAAATCTTGAAATTGCTTCTTTGAAAAAAATGGACTTGGTTTTCGTATTCAGCGATCCAAAATTAACTGAGGAAACGCCTTCCTTCTTAGCTTATCGCGATTACCTTCAAATTGTTAAAATCTGTCACATTAGATTCTGAAAATATGAAAAATTATTTTTCTGTAATAAAAAATAGAGCAAAAACAAAAAAGCGGAAGCAAAGAAAAACTTTTTTTTAAACTAGAACTTCTCAGAAAAAGAAATAGAGTATTATTTTCGTATTCGGCGACCCAAAATTAATCTAGAAAACACTTTTTCTCGTACCTTCATTTTTCTTGTAAACTAATGTAATCTTATTTAAGACCAAAAGAGATATGTGACAAACAGAGCAATTGTCACTCGGTGCCCAGTAACATCACCAGTTTTTGTCGGATTTTCGTGATCTTAGGCTTAAAATTCACGTTAGAAGTTTGCCTGTCACATAAAGTATTAAAAGATTTTTTTGCTGATTTATTTTTTTAATAAAAATCTACCAAAAATTAGTAATTTTACCAACACTACTTTTTTTGAATTTTGTTGCTCTTAACCCTAAATTGTTGATATTTTATCATATATATATATATATATATATATATATATATATATATATATATATATATATATATATATATATATATATATATATATATATATATATATATATATATATATATATATATATATATATATATATATATATATATATATATATATATATATATATATATATATATATATATATATATATATATATATATCAATACCTTTCGAATGATGATTCGTTTGTGTTAATTGGAAGATTTGTTCCGGAGATATTGACTAAAAACTGTAAAAAGTGCTCAAAAACACCTTTTTTAAAAAATCACAAAAATGGTTCTTTGAAAAAGTAAATGGATATGATTTTCGTGCTCAGCGACCCAAAATTGAGTTAGAAAACACCTTTTTTCTTAACTTCATGCAATTAACCCAAAATTTGTAAACTAGTGTAATAAGAGATGTGAATAGATACATTTATACTATTAACGTCTCCTTTGGACACTTGCCAGTAGGTACAACTAGCGAATCAAATTTGTTAGTTGGATGAAGGGCACGGCTCAACTAGCGAATCACAACTGAATTTCCTCTTGCGAACCCATCCGAATGGCATTTTTCTGCAATTACCTGCTTCGACATCTACAGATAAATAGCACAAACAAGATAAGGTGGATGTTTGTGCGATTTTCATATCTACGATAAGTAATTTTTTAATGTTTTTCCGTAAATACGCATCAATTATAGTAAGTAGTAAGTAATGAACATTTTTCAATCGTGAACATTCAGAACACTGAAGTCTTTGATGAATGTCTTATTATAACTTTTACACTCTGTTCTGATAAATGTGCCATTGTTTAACAAATGCACACCTAAATTCTAATACCTACCAGTAGGTAATTTTAATGTGCTGTCCTTATTTCGCTGCCGGAAAACAAAGGAGAGTGAATGATTTCTTTTACTCAAAATTAATGCTTCAGCCCATGCTTCATTTAGTCTTTTTTGAGAAATATTTCATTATTTTTGGGTGAAACCGGCTTCTCTCTCTTTCGTTTTTCGTTGGAGGAAATAGGATGCACAGATTTCAGATTACTTACTGCTAATGCAAGTTTTTCTAGTATATCATACAATTTTGGTATTGTGTCACAATGGATGCACTTGTTAATCGCATGGGTAATAAAGTTAATTAATCCCCAAATTATAAAAATGTGATACTAAATTCAAAAAATAAAAAAATTGGAATTTTGTTTATTTGTTTAATACATCAACAGGCATATCAAAGCCCCAATGATGTTGGACTTAATGCTAATCTTATTTCTAACAATCAAGTACACAAGAACAATAGTCATACAATAATTAAAAACAAAGAAGAAAAATGTCAAGTGTTGTTATCTAATTGATTAAACAGTCTGGAAAAACGTATACGCAGAGTTTGTCGAGAAACGTTGAAATCGAATGCTGAAGCTGCCTGGTTAAAAATTCGCTGCAGACCAGTGATGGCTCCATACATACTATAGTTAGTGCGTCGGAATGGTAATCTTAACATAATGTTGTTGTGTAGTGCTCGAGGTGCGACGTTTATGTTGATTTGTTCCAAAATAGCTGGGGCATCTATACGACCTTGCAGAGTGTCAGCGATGAACAAAGCTCTTGCAGTATTCCTTCGAAAATGTAGGGGCTCTAGTTGAATCAGCTGACACCGGTTTTCATAGCGTGGTAGTCGGGAAGGATCTCTCCACGGCAATCTACGAAGCGCGAAACATAAAAAGCGACACTGAACGGACTCTATTCTCTCAACGCCGTTATTGTAGTTTTGACTCCAAACTTCAGAGCAATATTCTAGTATTAATCGCGATAAAGCACAGTAGACCGATTTGAGACAATAGATATCTGTAAAATTTTTGGCTATTCTGAAGATGCATCCCAGAGCGAGATGCTTTACCAACTGCATAAGAGACGTGTTGCTTAAACGTAAGTTGAGAATCCAGAAACACTCCCAGATCCTTCACGTGACTGACGCGTTCAATGTCTGTTTCTAGTAGACGGTAGTTAAAATAAATCGAATCCCTTTTCCGTGAAAACGATACAACCGAGCACTTCTTCGGGTTCACGCACATGCGGTTCGTGTTACACCAATCAGCAAAGACATCAAACTGCTGTTAGAGTAATTTGCAGTTTTCAATTGAACGAATTAGTCGAAATATTTTGAGGTCATCTGCGAAGGACAATCGTGGAGTCTTCAGAACTAGATGTACATCATTGAAGTATAGTAGAAACATCAATGGTCCCAAGTGGCTTCCTTGAGGTATTCCTGACGTAGAAATGAAGATGGGGGCCTGACATTCTCCTATGACAACCGCTATCTCTCGGTCTGTGAGATAGGATCGAAACAGCTGCAAAACACTACCATTTATTCCAAATCTCTCCATTTTTGCGATTGCGATATCGTGATTTATGTTATCGAAAGCCTCAGATAAGTCGTTGTAAACAACGTCGGTTTGAGCGCGATGTTCCATACTCTCTGTTATGTAGGATGTTAAACACAGCAGGTTACACGCAGTTGACCGTCCGGACGTGAAGCCGTGTTGATCGTCACCTAGGTACTGCTTACAATGAGCCTGAAGAGGTTCCATAATCACCAGCTCAAACAACTTCGAAACAGCACTCAATGAAGTTATTCCACGGTAATTATTGACGTCTCGCTTATTACCCTTCTTGTGAACTGGGAACATGTTCGCGTATTTTCAGCAAGATGGAAAAACTCCTCTAGCAATACATGCTCGAAAGATGTGAAGAAGCGGAGTAATCAAAGCTTCAATATGCCTTTTCAGGATAACAGAGGGGAACCCGTCGGGTCCCGGATTGAAAGATGACTTAAGCCGAGAGGAAGCTCTGGTAATCATCGTTGCGTCAACATCGATAGCACCCAGAGCTTGGCCTACAAGTGGAGCTTGTAATGTCAGGCCTAGTATTAGCCGAAGAGATGATCATATATTTAGTTTTAGCAACATTTAACTTTAATTGTTTGAATTTTAACCAACGAGCAAAGGAATGCAAATCTTCGTTCAAATGCGCCACGGCTTCATCTATATCCTTAGCTGCAATGAACAGAACAGTGTCGTCAGCAAACAAATTTAAGTCACAAAATCGTAAAACTCGCCTCATGTCATTTATATACATAATAAATAAAATAGGACCTAAGACACTACCTTGCGGCACTCCAAGAGGATTGCCGAGAGGACAAGATACAAAATCGTTGAAACTAGTTTTCTGAGTTCTATCACATAAATAGTTTTCAAACCAATTATGCGCTATCCCTCCGATACCAAATCGCTCTAAAGTTTTCAAAAGTAATGGTCTCGAAATTATCTCAAAAGCGCGTTTCAGATCCAAAAATACAGCAAAAATAGTCTCTTTAACCTCGATTTTCTCTTTCCATTTTGCTAACACTAGATTCAAAGCGGTTTCGCAAGAGTGTCCCTCTAGGTATCCCGATTGCTCCGGAATTAGCAAATTATTATTATTCAAATAACTCATCAGCTGGCCCTTAACAACAAGTTCTAAAATTTTCTCTAATGTGTGCAACATGTTATTGGGGCGGTACTCTTCGGCTTTATCCGTCCCAGTAACTTTGGGAATAGGAATCACAAGTGATTCCTTCCAAACTGTCGGTACGTGCTCAGTTTGTAGCGATTCATTTACAAGGTCCAGTAGATCGTGTCCGATGACATGAAAGCAATCCTGTATCACTTTTGCATTGACATTATCGATACCAGTCGAATTTCCCAAAGAAAAACAAATATCTTTCAATTGTTCAAAAGTGATTGGGTGAAACCCATCAAATCTACAGTTAATATTAATCGGCTGTGTTATTTCCGCAGGTTCACTGACCAGCTCAATACTTTGATTGATCAGTTGCACACTGTTAACGAAATAACTGTTCAATTTTTCAGCTATTATTTGCTCAGATTGTTCTTCTACTCCGTTAAAAGTTATGGACTGCGAGGAACTAGGTTTAGGTTTAATTAAATTCTTTAGGATTTTCCATAACTCTTTGCTGTTGTTTTGATGTTGATCGATCTTCCTTTGAATGTACTCACATTTGGTCTTTTTCAAAGCTCGTGAATAAATATTTCGCGCGTGTGTGTACCCATTCCAAAGACGTTCACTATTAGTTCTGCAAAATTTCTTGCACTTTTTATCCCTTTTACGTTTCAGGCGCAAAAGATCTAAAGAGTACCAGCTGTTCGAGCTATTTAAATTAATATACTTTTGAGAAACTAAACTATATGTACACTCTTTTAACACATTAGTTAGAACAGCTGCCTTGTTATCCAAATTTCCATTCAATTCCGTAAAATCCAGGCTTCTCGAAACCAGTTGAGACATGGCTTGTTTCGAATATCTTTTCCAGCACTTAATTTTAACTTTATCCTCCTCACGGTTTGGTTCACTCTCCAGCAAAATTGAAATTGTCTCATGATCTGAAATTTTACAATCGGCCTCTACATACGAATGAACCCCATCAAAATTGGAATACACGTGATCTATCAATGTTCTACTGTGTCTGAAAATTCTTGTAAACTCACTAACCGTTTGCTTGAAATTGAAAAACTCAGCCAACTGCTTCAACTGATTCGAATTTTGATCGTTGAGCCAATCAATATTGAAATCGCCCGAAATTACATTAAGTTTGCTTAAATCAACGAAATTCTCCCACCAGTTTTATAAAATTTTTAAAAATCGTCGATCGCTAGAACTAGGAGAATGGTATACTACTGCAAAGTTTCCCATCTGCATGCCTCTTTCAACTGATATACCCAAGAACCAATTATTATCAACTGCTTCGTTTAACCGAACGTTGAATTTAATCGATTCTTTGGCGTAAATAGCAACTCCACCGGTATGTCTGGAATGAGATAGGCAAAAAGCAACTTTATAACCCGGAATGCTATACTGATCAAATGCATCAGCATTAACAATATGTGTTTCTGATAGAAAAACCAACAATGGACGTTTGTTTTCTACAAGATGTCGCATTGCAACAAGGTTTGTAGACAACCCAGCTATATTTAAACATAATATTTCAGACAGCCTCCCGTTTGTTAGTTGCTATTCACTCAACAAAACGTTGCTTTTTTCGATTCTAGCAGTCTCCGATATACTGAACACTGCTTACTAAATGCCGCATGGTTTACGTCCAAATTCATTTTGCGTTCACTATTCTTTTTTATACAATTTACACATTTAAAATCAGTTGACGAGCATTGAGGTGTTCTATGCGCTCCATTACATCTGGAGCATGTTTCTTTATTAACGCATCCCGTACTCTTATGACCAAATTCTCCACAGTTGAAGCAGCGCAGCACGTTAAAGGCCTCTAAAACAGAACACCTATCCCAACCAATGTTCACCGTACGGGCTGACATCAGGCCGCTATAAGTGTTCTTATCAACTTCAATCATTACATTGTATTTGTTATACTTGAAGCGTGGATTTTCAAAATTGGCAACAACTTTAACATAATCGACCGGAATGCCCTCATTCTGATTCTTTAATAAGTCAACGAAAACTTCCTCAGAGTATCGATCACTCATCCCCATTATTTTCAACTTCGGTTTACCGGGTATCGGTATAACAGCAGTATAAACTTTTCACCCAGATTGCGTACAATGTTTTCTTTCACCGATTCAATATTATCCCGAGTTGCACACTCCACAATAATCGAGCCATCTTTACCGTTTTTAAAGTTGCTAATTTTGTGCACCTTTGGATCTAATTTATTTTTTAATTCATTCCTCGTGTCGTCACTCGATTGCAACGGCTCGACTGATTTAATCACAATGACCGGGCGAGCCTTACGTTTCGTTTGACTTCTAGTTCTAGTTTTATTCGTCCCAGTAGCTCTCGACAAAACATTCGCGTAAGTAATTCTACTATTTTTATCAAAAACCTCGTCATTATTTCCATCATCGTCTATTTCAATTAACATCGGTTCATTTTCTTTATTCGTCAAAATTTTTCGTTTTCTACTGGGATTCCCGTCAGATTCAGAATGAACCTTCCTATTACTAAATTCCTCTTTCTGTTCATTCCAACTAATTCAATTTCACGCTTAACATTTTCATTTAAACAACTTTTCAAATCTTCCAACTTTTTGGCAACACTGTTTTCCAAGCTAGCCAATTTACTCTCGAGAGAGTTGTTTAAAGACCTGATCAGTTTTTCTATTCCGTTTTCTACTGCTATGTTTATCTGTGCATCGATGTTTTTTCGGGCATCAGTGAGAGACTCAAAAATGGAAGCGAATTGTTCCATCTTCTTATTCAACTCAATGGATATCGAACTAACATCCTGCACACCAGAAGACTGATCTGATAAACACTTCGCACACTTGTAGCAAAGACTTGCATTATCAGCCACCCAATTTACCATGGCCTTTGTTAGCCCGGAACATTTTTGATGATATTTATTACCGCAAAAAAGACATACAACCAGGCCTTCGGCTAGACTCACCGTGCCCGTACACTTTGCACACAGGACGCTCATTATAGGCAAATTAAACTACAGCTGGAGAAGCGGGACAATACCAAAGAACAATATAACACTGCGTCTTCCACTGCGGGCAAGCTTATAAAGCCAGCCGCAGCGAAATGAAATTTGAAAATCACAGAACAATAATAGTCTGTATGACTACACACTATACTTATCTGAATGATATATCGATTAGCAATAGGCGCCCACAAATTTTTCAACGAAAAGTAAAGTATTTCACACGATTTAACCGATTGATGTTTACGCACTCTTTCACACAAGTTACCATATTCACTTTCACAAAACCAATTGCTTGCACTCCAAAATCTTAACTGATTGATGGTTAGGGTCCTTAAAGCGGCCAGCCCCATAATTCATCAGATCATCGACAGTTAGACCCGCATCACTTACCACACCGTCGATCTCCACATCACGAGAAGGGACGCGATACTCCAGCGTAAAGAGGCTATTGCTAACGATATCATTGGCCTGTTTCAAGTCAGTAACGATTACGCGCAGTTTATCTGACTGAACCTTTTTAATCTCGGTTACGGCCGAGTAACGTTTTGTCAGCTCCCGTGCAACAGTTATGCTGTTTAACGATTTATTTTTGGGCCGAAAGTATACCACCCAAGGACCAGCGGAACCATCCTGGTAAACCTTGACTCGGGGGGGGGGGGGGCTGTGAGACATTAGGGGAAAGTGGGGGAAGTGGATCGACCATAACATTATCTGTCTCAGTATCAGATATACGTTCTTCTTCCCCATAATATTCGTCTTCGGAGGGTGATCCTTCTGTTTGTTCCATTTTGTTGCAGGAGCAACACGCTCGACCGCACTATTTAATTTAAATCAAAAAAAAATCAAAAACAATAATAAAAAAATCGTTTGTTTTATCCGTCACCCACGTGACCTTCACACAGTAGAGAGCTGATATAGCTCGTCTAAACAAAGCCGTCTTTCAGGCAAGAAAACTGTTTAGTAACGCACTTCACTGCACTACCTTCACCGATATCGCAGCTAATAAATATCACTCGCGGGACTGTTTATTAGTAATGCTTTACTGCAGCCTCTGCCACAGCAAGCACCTTCGTACTACCGAAAAAACTAAACCACACCGGAGAGAACAAAAAGCACTTGTTTCTCGGTACACGTTCGGTTACGAATGAAGGTGCTTGTTACTGATAAGGAGAACCCGAAACACTAAATACTAACTTAATAAAATTATTACCAAAAGTTGTAAATATAAATATAAGAAATTTTTCAAATATTGCATTGAACCCTGATCCACACTAAATCAAATCACCTTAAACAAAATATTCTGTTATAAAATGCATTGATGTCGCTTTTAAGTGGGTACATGTCAAAATGAATTACATGCATGTTGTATTACTTCAAGTGTTCCCATTCGTTCAGTAATAATATTTGACTAGGTCTTAACCTTAACCGAATTGTTTAATAGTGAAATTTCACACGAGTCTAACTAAAAATGATCATGCTTTCACACATATGATAAAAACTTGTTTTGAATTAGAATTTATTTATATTTTTAACTATGTGTTGATTATAGGACGAGAAGAATCAACTACTGATTTCCAATATTTGGCTTTCTTTGGTAAGTTAATTATGGATATTCATATAAAACCCCAATGCGCATACGGTTGCAAAACGAGTAAGTTTTTATTTTATTTACTATATTTTCGAAAATAATGCAGAGTTACTTGTGATACAAACATTTCGTAATTAATAGCACAAACTAACTGTTCGTCGAGCGAATGACCTTCAAGGTTAAAGTACCAATTAAAAAAGAACAAAAAACTTAGTTTGTTATACGGATAACACTAGTTTACAAATTTTGTGATAATCGCGTGAAACTAAGAGAATTATTGTAATGGAACTTAATTCAGCGTCGCTAAACACGACAACAATGACCATTTTTCTGAAATGTGTACCAAAAACACGTTAACAAGATTTCATCAATAGGTGTAAAAATATCAGATCTACGGAAAGACAGTAACAGCTCGAAAGGCATTGATGTACGCCTGCCTGTTTTTATTGTGACAGGCTTCATTTGTTATGCTGCAAGCAGGTTTCTGGCAAAGGCGTTGTTTATATTTAAAGTAGAGACGCTGAATTCCTATGGATGAAGACTACGAAACCTGTTAAAAGCACCCAAACCGCAGAAAAGCGCTTCTAATCCATCTCGATTCACTGCCATTGGCAGGTCTCGTACTCGATTGGAATGACACTGACAGATAAATGGTAAACAAATGATAAAGATAGCCTGGGACGGGACCTGCCGATAGATGTTTTGTTTTTCTTTTTGCCTCTCTCATATAAAGAAAGGCTATGCAATCATTCCAAAAGTCAATTTTCCAACCAAGGCCCGGAGGGCCGAGTGTCATATCCCATTCGATTCAGTTCGTCGAGATCGCAAAATGTCTCTGTGTATGTATGTGTGTATGTAGGTGTGTGTGTCAAATAACGTAACTCAATTTTCTCAGAGATGGCTGAACCGATTTACACAAACTTAGTTTCAAATGAACGGTATAACACTCCCATTAGACGTTATTGAATTTTTAGTTGATCGGACTTTACGGATTTAGAGAGCGGTCACACAGCAAATTCCCATATAGACTGGTAACCCTATGATGTACGAATGATGTAATACATATTCAAATACGTTCAACATTACTTGGATTTGCGAGTCCACATTACTAATGACCAATCAAAGTAGTTTTGAGCACATTGGTCACCTATGACGGATGTTGATGCCCCCTTAGAACTCGCCAAGTTCCCGGGCTAATGCCACACCTATTTTCCAGTAAACTCTTAACCGATTTTTACAAACTTGATTTCAAATGAAAGATAAAATATTTCAATGACTGCTATTAAATTTCATTCAGCTCTGACTTTTGGTTCCGGAGTTAAAGGTTGGTTATTGCGGTCACATAGTAATTTCTCATATGAACCAGTATTACGGTACCGGTACCGTAATACCTCATAGGGTTAAAATCTATTGAAATGAACATCAAATTACTTCGGCGAATAAAAGATTATTGAAATATTGTCCACTATTAATAATTCCGGAAGACACGAGTTCCGGGCATATTTCTGATCTAAAGCCACTTCGGTGATGACTGAACCAATTTTCAGAAACTTAGTCACAAATGGAAGGTACAATATGAAGTTCGGTTTTGAAACCTCCATCTACTCCTCCACCTCCTACCTCTTAACCCCCTCCACTTCTCTCACCACCCCCTCTCAGACCAATCTCTTTCCTGCATTCCCTTCATCCACCCCGTATACCAAAATAAGTTAGATGATTCCCTACGCATTCTCCACCTTCCACTAATTATATCCCTTCCCTTCTCTACCAAGAAATTAACATGAAGACAATATTGAACTCACACTGATTAAGCTATATAAATATTTTATATTTGTTTGTTTCAAGTATGTCAGTGTCGACAAGTTGCTTATCAGGTCCGTGACAGCTGTGTCCTTATATATGCTTATCAAGAGTGATAAGAATGTAATAGACATTTCCACAATGTTATATTGAACGTAACCAGGCATTAAATCATAGTTTGGATAAATGAGAAAGGCACAATTGCACCGCTGGGTGGATTAAAACAGGTTTTTACGTATGTTTTTATCTTTCATCTCGCAAAGCCATTCTTTCAGCCTCACATATTCTAAATGAACTGGCTGTATTTGACAGTCCAAGAGATTACTTAGCAGTGAGCCTCTAGAAATCCTATCTGCATGGTTTATTTCGGTTGGAATGTATCTCCACTGCGATCCTTTGGTTAACTATTGAATTTCCGCCGTACGATTTAAGAAGAAAAGCTTCCAGGAACTAGATTGAGATTTAATCTAGTGGATTATACCGGCTTGAACCTTTGTTCGAACCGGTCACAAATCTTGATAGCTCCTGGTTTACCTAGAGTTTTTCAACAGCAACAGTCTTTCTCAAGGCTACCTATATTTTCGCTCGATCAGTCTTTCTCAAGACTACATATATTTTTTTCCACAATTAGTCTTTCTCAAGACTACCTACTTTTTCTACTCAATCAGTCTTTTTCAAGACTAAAACATTTTTCAAGAACAATTCAGCCTAAAGAAATATTTAATTCTTCCAACATGCCTGGGTCCTCCCAGAAAGGCCGTGTGCAAAAAATTAAAGCTAAACGGAAAAGGGTATCTTCTCCACCCGGAAATTCAATAGACTGCAGCAACTCATTCGATGTTTTATCCGAATGTGAAGCTGATGAAATTTCTAAATTTCCTCGCATTGTGTATAATGCCAATGAGAAGAAAACGCAATCACCTCCGCCTATAACAATGATGATCTCCGACTTCAAAGCCTTTCGAACTGAGCTTTCGACGTTCTTTCCGGACGTGAAAGTCTCTTTTCAGATTGGCCGAAGAGAAGAATGTCGAGTTACAGCGGAGGAATTGATTGGCCACAAACGACTACTCCAATATCTTACGGAGAAGTTATATAAATTTTATTCATATGATTTCAAGACAGATAGACCATTCAAGGCTGTCTTGAAACGGCTACCACAAGGTCAAAGTTTGGATGAAATATCCAACGAATTGAAAAATTAACTTGGCTTTTCTCCTTCACAAGATATTCTTTCAAAGAGAAAGGGTATTGGCGATAACACGCCAGTACGCTCTGGAATTATCCAGGAGCTTTATTTAACTCATTTTAACCATAATGAGGTTGATAATTTGAAAGTATTTGAAAAAGCACGTTTTATGTTCCACGTGCGAGTAAAGTGGGAACATTACAGACGGCATGGGGGTAGAATTCAAAATCTGACCCAGAGTCGTAGATGCCAAGGCTTTAGGCACGGCACAAAAAATTGTCATTTGGATTCCAAATGTATGATCTGGGGTGATAAATCGCACACGAAAGATACATGTCCGGTGAAAAAACCACAAAAAGTTTCAAATGCGCTAATTGTAGCGAAAATCATAAATCGAATTTCTGGGGTTGTCCTGTTCGAGAAAAAAATTATAAATTCTCGTTCTAGACAACAAAAACAACAAATAAAAACGCTTTTAATCCACCTAACAGTGTGATGAGACATTTCTTATAACTCATATCACTCTCTTCGGAAATTATATCAATTGAGAATATTTAGAACTTGATGTTTCGCGATATTTTTGATAACATATACTACATGGGATAGTGGCAGGACTCAGAGAATCGCTCAAATCAGCATAGGACAACATCAGTGCTAGAAATCTCAAACCAAATCAATGGAAAAGCGAAAAATGGTCCATAAAATAGACATACAAACGAATTATTGCTAATGCTCTGTTAATAAAATATTTCAATTCTTCAATCAACGCATCGTGGTGGGAAAACTGAATTTCCCTAAATGGGTTGAATATTGTGCTGAGCCAAAAAAATCAAAAGTTTTTTTGAATCGATGTTAAGTTTATACTCTCAACAGCGTTTACTCAAATTTCCAAGAAATGAAATTGCAGCTCCTGATATCACGCTACCTCTAAAGTGCATGCGTGCATAGTTCACACTTTACTTCGACAACGACTTTCTAAAAGTGACTTCCCAGTGGTATCCTTGATTTGAATTATTATCGCTAATCCTAATGGCAAAGAACAAATAAAAACCTCTCCAAACCGAACCGTTTGGGAAAATCATCATCATTACAGGCCAGATTCGATTATCCGTAGAGTGCAGAAAAATTTCGCTTCGGATAATCGAATCATCCGGATAATCGAATCAAAACAAATGTTTTGCCTTTCTCAATAGAAAGGTATTGTAATTGCTCTGAAAACCGACTTTTTAATTGAGGCCCGGCCGAGTGACATATACTCTTCGATTCAGTTCGTCGAGTTCGGCAAATGTCTGTGCATATGTATGTATGTGTGTATGTATGTATGTGTGTGTATGTGCGTCTGTGTGTGTATGTGACCAAAAATGTCACTCATTTTTCTCAGAGATGGTTGAACCGATTTTGACAAACTTAGTCTGAAATGAAAGATATAACGTTCCCATAGGCTGAATTTCTGATGGATCCGACTTCCGGTTCCGGAATTACAGGGTGGTGAGAACGATCACGTAGAAAATGTCGATTTTAATAAATTCTGCAATGAATGTATAAAGGTGAAATTTTTTCCAAAATATGACCACAACTGCTTCGATTTGTGGTATTAGGTCACTAATATCCATTCAAAGTCTTTTTGGCCACATTGGCCACCATCATCGGTTCTGGAAGCCCCGGCGGAAGTATCCAAATTCAGAATAACAGTCACATCGGTTTCTCGGAGATGGCTAAACTGATTCAACCAAACTTAGTCTCAAATGAAAGGTGTTGCGCCCCTGTAGTGTAGGCTATTTAATTTCATCCCCAACCGACTTCCGATTCCGGAGTTACGGGTTGTGGCGTGCGATCACATAGCAAATTGCGATTCAAACCGATACTCCGATGAAAGCAAAGAAGGTAAAAATTTCGTTGAAATGTCTCTCAAACAACTTAAATTTGCAGTTCTAGGTCACCGACGGCCAACCAAACTTTCGTTGACTACATTGACCACCATGGACGGTTCCGGAAGTGCCCGGGAGAAGCGGGCATTTTTCAAAATTGACGGACTCACATCGGTTTCCCGGAAATGGTTGAGCCGATTTCCGCAAACTTAGTCCCAAATGATAGCTATAATATCTCCACAGATGTCTATAAAATTTCGCACGGGTCGCTTGTATGGGTCCGAAAATATATAGACTAAACCGTCCGGTCACATATGAAATTCCCATATAAGCGGGAACCCAAATTTCGTTTTCAAAGGGGGACCCCATGAAATTTCAGAAATCGAATTCGTATTTTTGATGCCAAACATCTTCAATATGCATGAAACATCGAGATTTTATGTTATCTCGATAATTTTTTTTTATGAAAATCGACTTTTTGGGACTTTTCGCACCTTTTTCAGTTCCATATTACCATGGCTGTTTTTTTCTTTTGCAAAATTTTAGAACTCGAATAATGATATCTTTTCTTGTATATTTGTCATGTCATGTATAATAATAAAATATAATATATGTATTTGAAAGCTTTTAATGAATATAAACAACGCAAACATTCTCGTGTTCATGATTGAGAAAGGCACAATTGCACCGCTAGGTGGATTAAAGCAGGTTTTCCTTAATGAAATAATTTTGTTATATGTTGAAAAACAGTATATAAGGTGCATGCATCAATGTTTGACTTATGGTACATGCATTAATGTTTGACTAATGGACGAATATCGATCACTTTATATTCTATATAGTGAAAGTAAGACATGTAATAAGTTATTTAGCCAACTTATTTTATTTTAATATATTGTGTTCGATTAATTTGGATTAATACACTTATATTTGGTCTAATAATCAAGACGCATAAAACTAAATTCTCTGTGTGAAACTTCAGTCAACTTAATACTGGTTTCGGTAAATTCGGACAGAAATAACCACTGAGTTTGAGATTACGCACCACTAGTTTGTATACAACAACAAAACTTTGGGAATCCTCTAAGAGAAGCAACACGCTAGATTCCACTGAGAAGCCCAAAAATTTGTTTCAAGACCATCCAACACAAGTCCAGTAATGGACGCCTGTTGAACGGTCTGCTGAGCGTCGAACAACATTGGTCCAACAAAGAACCAGCATTGGACAATTTTGAAATATGGATTTCTAAGGGGGACACGTTACAAGTATCAAAAATGCACAACTTTCTATGCGCGCGACACAAAGAAGCGTGCGTTGTTCAATCAGCTGCAGTATTAGCGCATTTCCTCAAAAGTTCACGCGGCCTTTCCTAATCAAAAGGAAAGGCCGCGCTTCATGAAACACCGCGCATAGCCATTCTGTCATAATATTGCAAATTTGCATAACGAAGTTGTTCCAAAAGTCAGCCCTGCTTTATGCAACGTGCAGGTTGAGATGCAAGTGGTGCCAAATTAATCACGCTTAATAAAATTAAAAAAATCTTTATAGATTACAGAATTGATAAAATTGGCTTAATCCATTCATGCCCATGTTGTTTGTGGACAACAACGTTTATAATCAGCTATTACTTTTGATTGAGGCGAGATTTGCTCACAAAAACAAGTAAGGCTCTTTAATATGATTATTGCCTTTAATTGGAGTATTAACAGTTACAAGGATCAGCTCTAGAACTGAAGTTATTGCAATTAGTCTGATTGGATTCTAATGGAGCAGTGCTGCCAGGGACAGTTTACGTTGACGACGGAAAATGCAATATATACGCGAACGGAGGTCTTAGAGGAATGTATGTAATGTTTCAAAGATTTTCTTCCATTTAATTCCACTATGTTTGGAAACATAGTTGAATTAAATGGAAGAAAATCTTTGAAACATGACGGAAAATGATTTTTTCATATATCTTCGTTATGGTGCAATATTATTGAAAACTGATAAAACTTGTCAATTTGGACTGTCGTTGACTACGTTCTCCACGTAATTGGACTATTGTAATTATTCTAGGAGAATTGTATTGAGCATTAGAAGGTAAAAATTTAACAGCTTCTAGCACTACCATGGAAGCACCTATCTTTATGAAAATAGGCTTTTCGTGTTTCTTGACCCAACAGTTTTCAAGGAAAAATAGTTTTTAAACCATATATGCACTAGAAAAAAGTTGGGCATGAAAGGGTTAATGAGCTGTACTTATCAATCAAATTTTGTTTTAAAAATTGTCCTTGCGTTTAAACCAAAATGGGAGGCTTATTACTATTGCAAATAGCAAATACAATTACTAGTTACACAAAAAACTTGTTGGCAACCTTAGAGCGGTGTTTAGTAAACAGTTGGTGCGGCGTGTTTTGGTGAATGTCTCAATATCATCATCGTCATCATGCGCTCTAGAGATACTGTTTAGTGAGTCAATCAGAAACTAGCTGAATCTTGGTTCTTGGATATTTTATGCTTGTTCAAACGCATTAAATGATTCAGTTTGTTCTACATCGTCACTCTGTAAACTTTTTTCTCTTGTTTGTTTGGTGGAAACATCATCCAGGATCTTCATTTGGCCATTGTTCGGTGTTCTACCGAGTCGCTTAAAGGTAGTTCAGTGCATTGTACTTCGTAAAGAATTATTAGCGCTGTTCTTTTCAGAGCGGTGCAAAGTGCTGACAGTGAAGATCTTTTTTATTAGTCTCCGTGTTTGTTTGCCGAATTTTTCTACAATAAATTTGTCAGCTTTTTGACCCGGAGAAATAGTGTGTGTGTGTTTGAGTGTCGATATAAAGTGGAGTTTTTCGATTTCATTACCCTAAAGTGATCTACGCATTCTAGTGGAATTCGTGTAAAGACCAGTGCTTCAGTTAGTAACCATCTTTTCTTCGAGCGAGGATGGTTCATAGTACCTAGGCGGCTAGGCCCTACTGCATCCATATGTGTATTGGAATGTGTGCGTGTAATATCGATACGGATTGGCGATGGTCGGTCAGGAAAAAAAGAAAAAATATCTGGCCGATGAACGAGTGATATAAACGGACCTCACCAATATCAGTGCGGTGCGACTTCGCTTACAGCCTGTGTACAAGCATCAATGAAAGTTTTGCGTGATAGATAAGTTCTTTTTACCTTATGCTCTTTTCATATATGTAATATGTATGTATCGATGTGGTCTTGTTGGTGTGTTCGGAAGGCGGCAAGCATGTAGCAGTTGTGTGTTTTTATTCCAATGCACAATGAAAGGAAAAATTCTTTACGTATTTATAGTTGTGATGAAGAGAGCAATATGCTGATGTGAGTGTACCACGGTAAGGCAATTGCTAGGGTTGCCACATTTTCAGTACTCTATGGTATCGCCAGTTTATTTACCTTACTTGGAAGCAAATTAGTTTGATAGAAGAAGAATGTATTATGTTTGTTTGTAAAAAGATGGTTGTTTTGCGATATTTTAATAGAGCTTGTAAAAATATTCAATACTTTATTCACTAAGAGCAAGGTAGGTGTATTTGTGTTTTGGTAACACTAGTAGCGATCTCTCAACGTGCATTTTCTCTATAGTCCGATTCAGACGATGCATCACTCGTCAGGTTTCGTCGACGGCGCAGAGCGTCAATGTCATGTCATCATTCTGCCGGGATAAGTTGAATGCCTTTCTCGTGTGCACATTCACTTGTTCCGTAAGTCAGAACTTTCCATGCCGTTGATCTTATGTGTTGCTGTCCTTTAACTATGTATAATTAGTTTTGACGTTGCGTTGGCGTGCTGCCCCGGTGACGGATGCCTGACGTATCATGTAGATCGTACTTATCTCTTCATCAGAGAAAAATTTAATGTTTGCTAGGGATAGGCGGGGGCTCGAAGATTCGCTTGCACACATGTAGACGAATTCATGAGTGACTTTGAGTGGCGTACATGCAGTCGCTCTCTTTTGTGTTTTTGTACGAGTTGTATAGAACATTGCATGAAACTCTTCAACTTCACTTTTTGACAGTCCAAGGAGCTTATGTACAGACTGGGCAAATTCTTTATTCTAGTTCGAGTCGGTTTCGGGTTTTGAGGCTCAAGTTACCTCAAGGCTTGGTAGTGTGCGTGGGGGGGGGGGGGGGGGGGATTGTGTTCGGCTTTGCCGCCGGATTGTCCGTTTGAACCTTTCCGGGATTCTGGGGGAGGAGTATCGGTCAGTTTGTTGGATCATCGCGATTCGATTCATGCAGGGTACCTGGTGGAAGAGCTGTCGGCTTAGCTGAGTGGTGCTTTTGAGGGGGTGGCTGTGGTTTTTTCATCGCGCAGTTGTGTTGCGTACCCCAGTACAGTGTGGTAGTGTGACAAAAAATCACAGCCACTTTTTCAAAGGCACCATTTATCGGGACCGATGGTTTTTCCAGCAGCTATTTTGTATGGTTTGGGTCGTTGTGGTCTGGTGGATCGGCTGGTGTTCTTGTGGAGTTTTGGGGGGGGGGGGTTGGATGGATAGTCCGGTGGCGGGGCTGAGCACGGTTTTTCCTACCCATACTACCCAGCGTTCAAATCTAACACATGCTCAAAAAAGGTAACTTGAGCTTTGGGCCCCGTGAACAGGTTCGCTGAACTATCGCTATGGGAGATATTTACCCACACAGGCGTACTTATTTTTTTATGGGAAAAGTGGTTCGCTTGCTAACGCTACTCGCCAGAGATATGGAATCACCTATATGCTGGATTTACTACCGAATTAGTTTTCTTATTTAGACACTGCATGTTGCTCAATGAATCGCATGATCAACCGTAAAAATGGGAACTCTTCGATTTGCAGAGCTAGTTAGAGTATACTTGCCCCAGGACTTTTAATGCACCAAGTGTTAAAGTGGGTTAAATCCAACGAGGAGATTTTGTTCGGTATTGAGTAGACTCAAGAAGTAGGGGATTTTATTCGGTTTTGAGTAGACTCAGGAAGATAATTGCTAAGTTACATTGCTACATTGGGTGGAAGTGGCATTCCTCTAATGCTATGGAAGTTTGTACTCGATGTTGGAAAGTCTTATTAGTGTGAAAGGCTGCGGGTTGATGAGAGGTTGTGAATGGACTAACAGTTGAAGCTCGAGAAGTACTATATTTTCATTTTTTTTTAATTTCCTGCGCCTTTCGTTATACTTTATAGTTATATAACGCAATGTTAAACTCAAGTTTTCAGCGCAAAAAGAAAAGGTTTGTTGCGGTTGAGTAGGATTTAGACGCCCAGCCCCCCCTGGGTTTGCGTATGCCGGGTGAACAAGTAGATCATAGGTTTGCTTGCACTTCCAATGACTAGTTGGTGCTCACCTTTCCTTGGCTTTTTGTTGCTTTGGCGTCGCTATCTTAAGCGCAGTACCGCTCTTGGTTGGGTTCCTGGAAACAACATTTTTGGTTTGTAGTACTTTGAGGATTTCTATTCGATTTTTATTAATTAGTTCCGATGAAATGGGGCATTTGGAACCATTTCCATGGCTAACCCATTTTTCGAAAGGGTCGCAATTCGAAACAGTTACCCAATGGGGAGTACGTATTAGCCGAGTCAACTCAACTTTGAGCAAAAAACGTGTCAACATAAACAGATTTGTGCCGTTTTTCATTGAGCGGCACCGGGACGGTGGATTGCACTGTTGTTGTGCTTTCTAGTGGAGACGAGCACATAACACGTTATGTAACCCGCTCCTCTGCTGGAGGGTGCAGCCCTACTGCGGTCCGCTGTTTCGGGGGACTGCAGTGAATGACTACAATGGATTGTTGCTGGGTTTGATTTGGGAATGACAGATAGTTTTGATGAAAACTCACTTCACTACTTGCATTTTCTAGTATTTGCACGTTGTAGTATTAAATAAGTGCTATTCTTATCGTTCTTCTTGTCTGCATTCTTGCTTTATTTCTAGTAGCTATCATAAAAACTACGCGCGATTGTCGTCGGTTGTATGTTCGCCGTGCAAAGTCGGTCGTTTTTGGTACTTAGGCGATGCTTATATTTTATCACTCATAATGCACTCCAGTTAGCATAACAATGCGTACCAATGGTCTTCGTCGAGAAAGAAAACAATACATAGTTATCGTCTCGTTGCATTTAATAAAACCAAAGTTTTAACGCGATAAATAATATTTATAGCGCGAAATAATCAATTACATATGTTTTCAATTTCAACAAATGGCTCAAGATGATAAAAGTAATCGCTTTGTATTATATTGTATTATTCGGATGACGCGTTTCGAGGGAGTAAAGAAACAAGCAATAATAACATCGTTCACGTACCGTTTCACTCAACTAAACATAAGCGACACTCCCGACGGCCGGATGTCCGGAGTTGAAGTTGCATTTTTAACAAACCAAGCATTTCTGAATTAATTCAACAAACGATAAATCTATTAAAAATTCTCGGCAGCCGGCTGCCCAGAGCAATAAACACATGATAATACTTCTGAGAGTTGCATAGATTGTATCACTTATCAAGGTGAATCCAAATTTATGCAACTTTTTACCCCATCCCACTAACAAAAACTCCTTCCCGTGACAAACGTGGAGATGCAGAGGTATACACGGTCTCCATAACAACGCTTGTTACACTAACATTCCTTTCCTTCCCCGATGACTGTAAGGACGTGGCCGGCGCTGTTATTGGCATTTCAAAGTATAGAACTCTCGAAACGTGCACATTGAGGATGGATAGCTACTCCCAGGCTCCATTCGTTGATTCACTGTGCAATTTCGTCTGTTCTGGCCAAGCACGGAGTAGCAACTACGAATTGTGCGGTCATCATGCTCATGCTCATAAATTTGTCAGCTTTTTGACCCGATTTTCTCAGCCACATTTAAGACACTCTTATGTAATTCCCCTATGTTTCACGATCGAATTAAAGCGAAATCCTTTGCGCAAGTGTGTTAAAAATTCAAAATGTCGATGTTCTTAAAGTATTTAAAAAGTTTCGATTGTTTTTCAAACTGAAGCGATAATAGACTGATTCCGAAGAGTATTCTAGGGTTTTATTTCATACCTTCGATAGTCTCAAACAATCTGAAACCAATATGTTCAGATTTCGTCAGTCTTAAATACATAATGGGGCTGACAAAATCGGTCATTACATTCATTCTAAAAATTACAGAGAAAATCACAGGCATCTACAGGAAAATGTAGTTTGTAGCCAATCGATTAGGTGCATAAAATTTCATAGCACACCGCATTGAATTGAAGTATTTGTTGATTAAATGAAATATCTTTATTTTTCCAAATTATTGTAATTTTCAAGAGTTTAAAGTTTTGTGCTTCCAGGAAATGTAGCTGATATCAATTTTTATCGATTTTTGTATTTAAATATTGGGATAGAAAAAAAAAGTTTTTTTTAAATGCGAAATTTCTGTATTGTACGTATTTTTGTGAGTATTTTGTGAGAACATAAAATTCTGGTTTCCTAAAAACTGTAGCTAGTATCATTTGTAATTGATTGGTGTACGAAAATATATAAGTCATCGCATCTAATTTAAAATTATATGCTAATTAAGTAAAAATTTTGCACTTCTATGAAGTTTTCATATTTTTTTAGAAAATATTTATTCTTTCAGAAACTGTAGTTGCTATCAATTAAAATTGTAGATGTGTAATGTAGCTTTAGAAATAATATGCGGATAATTGAAACAATTTCTTCGGACTACGGATAATCGAGCTATTTTCTACGGATAATCGAGTTACGGATAACCGAGACTACGGATAATCGAATATGGCCTGTACTGGAATTTTCATTTTCACGAAACTTTTCGACAACCTTCCGTCACTTGCGTTAATGCACTGGGTGCACAATTATATGAAAATCTTGCGAAATCGTCTTGGAGCACCAGCGGGTCCAATTCAAAGCTATTTGCTCGGCGAGTTAAGTCTGTAAAGAATAGTAAAAATTAAGTTCTATTCCATAATGTTCAGCTCAGCCATTCGAGAGATCGTGCTCACCGCATGCCATGAAAAATAAACTACGTTGTGACGCGACGGTCACTATTTATTAAAAAATCACGGTCTAATAAAAAATCAAACTTTAAAAAAAATTCAAAAAGTTTATCATTTTCACAAACTTATTAAGGAAAGTTGTTAAATAAGCTTTCGTAATATTGTGTAGGAAGAAAGCTGAAAATTTCAGTATTTTTTTTATCTGCAACATATAAACCCTTAAATATACCATTTAATTGGTATACGAATTGGAATAGGTTCGACAAATTTCGGAAGAAGTCCATAAAATAACCCCTTGAAAACTATATAAAAATTGTTGTAGTTCGATGCAATTAAAAAAAAAACCAAAAATGAAATGTACCTATTAAATAATACATACAGTAAAGACCCGTTTTTATCTGTCTTATGGTGTAAGGTAGGGTGACAAAATGGGGACATTGATAAAATCGGGCAATTTTATTTTTCTTTGTAATAAACTGAAGCTGTTGAAATATTCTTCCCGTTCCTTGATGTAGTCTGATTTTCTATTTCTGATTATTTAATATAAATTTCTTTTAAAGGGGTTTTCTAGCGTGTAATTAAAAAGATGAGCTTTTTATTTTTGCATATTTGCATTTTCATGATAATAAAAATATGCTCAACAAAGGATTTACTCGAATTCAGTCTTGTTCGTCTGCTAGAGCCCATCAAACATATGTTTATATGTGGCTCATAAACTCGGGTTTTGAATGTATTATAATAGATATTCAGTATTCGAAAAAGTTTCTTGTGAACGAATATAGAACGACTTTGTTTCTACTTGCTTGAAGTCAGCGGCGTAGCCAGAAATTCGGTTTGGTGAAAATCGAACTTACTGTCCAAACGGCATGATTCCGAAACCGTAATTTTTGATGTTTTAAAATTATACGGAATTAATTTTTCAAAAAATGATGACAGAGTTGTAATTTTAGTAACAGAGTAGCAATTTTTCAAAAAATGGTAGAGTTCGTGTCTTTAGCGAATTTGTTGAGACTATCATTTAAAAAAACTTTATTGTAGACATGAATATTAACCTGAGTAAATTCTCCATAATTACTTCTTGGAGAATATAATGTCAAAATTATTTTATCAAATTATGAGCTGTTTAACGTTTGTAAAACTCATCGGAGATACCAAGCCTCTGGAATTGGCGGTTTCAAAATTGTGGTATCTTGACCTTAAATAACTGTTTTCTAACAATTATTTTATCTATTCATATAATTGGTCATACAACAAAAATCAAATCCTCATCAAAATCGATACGCTAGAGTCGAATGGAAAACGCAATTTTTCATAAATTTCTCTCTACATTCGGAAAGTGTTATCCTCGTTATTAATCATATTACGTTTTCATCTCAACTCGACGCATTCCCAAAATAAAAAACATTTTTAGCAAATGTTGAAAGTTATGATATTTTTTGGTGAGCAGTTCTACGTTTCATAGACATAAGGTCAATTCCAACTTCGCTTCCTATTAAATAAAGACCCTTATTACAATACATCTCTTCAAATGCGAGCTCAATATAAAAGGAAATCTGAGGATTATGATTGATTTCAGAACTCTGCAATTAATACATATTCAAATACGTTCTACATTACTTGGATTTGCGAGTCTACATTACTAATGACCAATCAAAGTAGTTTTGAGCACATTGGTCACCTATGACGGATGTTGATGCCCCCTTAGAACTCGCCAAGTTCCCGAGCTAATGCCACACCTATTTTCCAGTAAACTCTTAACCGATTTTTACAAACTTGATTTCAAATGAAAGATATAACACTTTCAGTGACTGCTATTGAATTTCATTCAGATCTGACTTTTGGTTCCGGAGTTACAGGTTGGTTATTGCGGTCACATAGTAATTTCTCATATGAACCAGTATTACGGTACCGGTACCGTAATACCTCATAGGGTTAAAATCTATTGAAATGAACATCAAATTACTTCGGCGAATAAAAGATTATTGGAATATTGTCCACTATTGATAATTCCGGAAGACACGGGTTCCGGGTATATTTCTGATCTAAAGCCACTTCGGTGATGACTGAACCAATTTTCACAAACCTAGTCACAAATGGAAGGTACAATATGAAGTTCGGTTTTGAACCCTCCATCTACTCCTCCACCTCCTACCTCTTAACCCCCTCCACTTCTCTCACCACCCCCTCTCAGACCAATCTCTTTCCTGCATTCCCTTCATCCACCCCGTATACTAAAATAAGTTAGATGATTCCCTACGCATTCTCCACCTTCCACTAATTTTATCCCTTCTTTTCTCTACCAAGAAATCAACATGAAGACAATATTGAACTCACACTGATTAAGCTATATAAATATTTTATATTTGTTTGTTTCAAGTATGTCAGTGTCGACAAGTTGCGTATCAGGTTTGTGACAGCTGTGCTCTTAGATATGCGTATCAAGAGTGATAAGAATGTAATAGGCATTTCCACAATGTTATATTGAACGTAACCAGGCATTAAATCATAGTTTGGATAAATCAAAAAGGCACCATTGCACCGCTGGGTGGATTAAAACAGGTTTTTATGTAGATTTTATCTTTCATCTCGCAAAGCCATTCTTTCTGCCTCACATATTCTAAATGGACTGGCTGTATTTGACAGTCCAAGAGATTACTTAGCAGTGAGCCTCGAGAAATCCTATCTGCATGGTTTATTTCGGTTGGAATGTATCTCCACTGCGATCCTTTGGTTAACTATTGAACTTCCGCCGTACAATTTGAGAAAAAAACCTTCCACGAACTAGATTGAGATTTAATCTAGTAGATCTTACCGGCTTGAACCTTCGTTCGAACTGGTCACAAATCTTGATAGCTCCTGGTTTACCTAGAGTTTTTCAACAGCAACAGTCTTTCTCAAGACTACATATATTTTTTTCCACAATTAGTCTTTCTCAAGACTACCTACTTTTTCTACTCAATCAGTCTTTTTCAAGACTAAAACATTTTTCAAGAACAATTCAGCCTAAAGAAATATTTAATTCTTCCAACATGCCTGGGTCCTCTCAGAAAGGCCGTGTGCCAAAAATTAAAGCTAAACGGAAAAGGGTATCTTCTCCACCCGGAAATTCAATAGACTACAGCAACTCATTCGATGTTTTATCCGAATGTGAAGCTGATGAATTTTCTAAATTTCCTCGCATTGTGCATAATGCCAATGAGAAGAAAACGCAATCACCTCCGCCTATAACAGTGATGATCTCCGACTTCAAAGCCTTTCGAACTGAGCTTTCGACGTTCCTTCCGGACGTGAAAGTCTCTTTTCAGATTGGCCGAAGAGGAGAATGTCGAGTTACAGCGGAGGAAGACAGATAGACCATTCAAGGATGTCTTGAAAGGGCTACCACAAGGTCAAAGTTTGGATGAAATATCCAACGAATTGAAAAATTTACTTGGCTTTTCTCCTTCACAAGATATTCTTGTGAAGAGAAAGGCTATCGGCGATAACACGCCAGTACGCTCTGGAATTATCCAGGAGCTTTATTTAACTCATTTTAACCGTAATGAGGTTAACAATTTGAAAGTATTTGAAAAAGCACGTTTTATGTTCCACGTGCGAGTACAGTGGGAACATTATAGACGGCATGGCGGCAGAATTCAAAATCTGACCCAGAGTCGTAGATGCCAAGGCTTTAGGCACGGCACAAAAAATTGTCATTTGGATTCCAAATGTATGATCTGGGGTGATAAATCGCACACGAAAGATACATGTCCGGTGAAAAATCCACAAAAAGTTTCAAATGTGCTAATTGTAGCGAAAATCATAAATCGAATTTCTGGGGTTGTCCTGTTCGAGAAAAAATTATAAATTCTCGTTCTAGACAACAAAAACAACAAATAAAAACGCTTTTAATCCACCTAACAGTGTGATGAGACATTTCTTATAACTCATATCACTCTCTTCGGAAATTATATCAATTGAGAATATTTAGAACTTGATGTTTCGCGATATTTTTGATAACATATACTACATGGGATAGTGGCAGGACTCAGAGAATCGCTCAAATCAGCATAGGTGCTAGAAATCTCAAACCAAATCAATGGGAAACCGAAAATGGCCTATACAATAGACATACAAACGAATTATTGCTAATGCTCTGTTAATAAAATATTTCAATTCTTCAATCAATGCATCGTGGTGGGAAAACTGAATTTTCCTAAATGGGTGAATATTGTGCTGAGCCAAAAAATCGAAAGAACTAAGAAATGAAATTGCAGCTCCTGATATCACGCTACCTCTAAAGTGCATGCGTGCATAGTTCAAACTTTACTTCGACATCGACTTTCTAAAAGTGACTTCCCAGTGGTATCCTTGATTTGAATTATTATCGCTAATCCTAATGGCAAAGAACAAATAAAAACCTCTCGAAACCGAAACGTTTGGGAAAATCATCATCATTACAGGCCATATCCGATTATCCGTAGGGTGCAGAAAAATTGCGCTTCCGATAAACGAATCATCCGGATAATCGAATCAAAACAATTTTTTTTTCTTCATGAAATAATTTTGTTATATGTTGAAAAACAGTATCTAAGGTACATGCATCAATGTTTGACTTATGGTACATGCATTAATGTTTGACTAATGGACGAATATCGATCACTTTATATTCTATAAAGTGAAAGTAAGACATGTAATTAGTTATTTAGCCAACTTATTTTATTTTAATATATTGTGTTCGATTAATTTGGATTAATACACTTATGTTTGGTCTAATAATCAAGACGGATAAAACTAAATTCTCTGTGTGAAACTTCAGTCAACTTAATACTGGTTTCGGTAAATTCGGACAGAAATAACCACTGAGTTTGAGATTACGCACCACTAGTTTGTATACAACAACAAAACTTTGGGAATCCTCTAAGAGAAGCAACACGCTAGATTCCACTGAGAAGCCCAAAAATTTGTTTCAAGACCATCCAACACAAGTCCAGTAATGGACGCCTGTTGAACGGTCTGCTGAGCGTCGCACAACATTGGTCCAACAAAGAACCAGCATTGGACAATTTTGAAATATGGATTTCTAAGGGGGACACGTTACAAGTATCAAAAATGCACAACTTTCTATGCGCGCGACACCAAGAAGCGTGCGTTGTTCAATCAGCTGCAGTATTAGCGCATTTCCTCAAAAGTTCACGCGGCCTTTCCTAATCAAAAGGAAAGGCCGCGCTTCATGAAACACCGCGCATAGCCATTCTGTCATAATGTTGCAAATTTGCATAACGAAGTTGTTCCAAAAGTCAGCCCTGCTTTATGCAACGTGTTGTGCAGGTTGAGATGCAAGTGGTGCCAAATTAATCACGCTTAATAAAATTCAAAAATTCTTTATAGATTACAGAATTGATAAAATTGGCTTAATGAGCTGTACTTATCAATCAAATTCTGTTTTTAAAAATTGTCCTTGCGTTTAAACCAAAATGGGAGGCTTATTACTATTGCAAATAGCAAATACAATTACTAGTTACCCAAAAAACTTGTTGGCAACCTTAGAGCGGTGTTTAGTAAACAGTTGGTGCGGCGTGTTTTGGTGAATGTCTCAATATCATCATCATCATGCGCTCTAGAGATACTGTTTAGTGAGCCAATCAGAAACTAGCTGAATCTTGGTTCTTGGATATTTTATGCTTGTTCAAACGCATTAAATGATTTAGTTTGTTCTACATCGTCGCACAGTAAACTTTTTTCTCTTGTTTGTTTGGTGGAAGCATCATCCAGGATCTTCATTTGGCCATTGTTCGGTGTTCTACCGAGTAGCTTAAAGGTTGTTCAGTGCATCTACTTCGTATAGAATTATTAGCGCTGTTCTTTTCAGAGCGGTGCAAAGTACTGACAGTGAAGATATTTTTTATTAGTCTCCGTGTTTGTTTGCCGAATTTTTCTACAATAAATTTGTCAGCTTTTTGACCCGATTTTGTCAGCCACATTTAAGACACAGCCTTCTGATTTAATTCCATTATGTTTCACGATCGAATTTAAGCGAAATCCTGTGCGCAAGTTTGTTAGAAATTCAAAATGTCGATGTTCTTAAAGTATTCAAAAAGTTTCGATTGTTTTTCAAACTGAAGCAATAATGGACTGATTCCGAAGAGTATTCTAGGGTTTTATTTCATACTTTCGATAGTCTCAAACAATCTGAAACCAATATGTTCAGATTTCGTCGGTCTTAAATCGGTCATTATATTCATTCTAAAAATTACAGAGAAAATCACAGGCATCTACAGGAAAATGTAGTTTGTAGCCAATCGATTAGGTGCATAAAATTTCATAGCACACCGCATTGAATTGAAGTATTTGTTGATTAAATGAAATATCTTTATTTTTCCAAATTATTGTAATTTTCAAGAGTTTAAAATTTTCTGCTTCCAGGAAATGTAGCTGATATCAATTTCTGTCGACTTTTGTGCTTAAATATTGGGATAAAAAAGAGTTTTTTTAAATGCGAAATTTCTGTATTGTACGTATTTTTGTGAATATTTTGTGAGAACATAAAATTCTGGTTTTCTAAAAACTGTAGCTAGTATCAATTGTAATTGATTGGTGTACGAAAATACATAAGTCATCGCATCGAATTTAAAATTATATGCTAATTAAGTAAAATTTCTGCACTTCTATGAAGTTTTCATATTTTTTTAGAAAATATTTATTCTTTCAGAAACTGCAGTTGCTATCAATTAAAATTGTAGATGTGTAATGTAGCTTTAGAAAAAATAATATGCGGATAATTGAAACAATTTCTTCGGACTACGGATAATCGAGTTATTTTCTACGGATAATCGAGTTACGGATAACCGAGACTACGGATAATCGAATATGGCCTGTACTGGAATTTTCATTTTCACGAAACTTTTCGACAACCTTCCGTCGCTTGCATTAATGCACTGGGTGCACAATGCTATGAAAATCTTGCGAAATCGTCTTAGGGCACCAGCGGGTCCAATTCAAAGCCATTTGCTTGGCGAGTTAAGTCTGTAAAGAATAGTAAAAATTAAGTTCTATTCCGTAATGTTAAGTTCAGCAATTCGAGAGATCGTGCTCACCGCAAGCCAGGAAAAATAAACTACGGTGAAAAAAATTCAAATAGTTTTATAATTAAAAAATTTCAAATAGTTTATAATTTTCACAAACTTATTAGGAAAAATTGTTTAATAAGCTTTCGTAATATTGTGTAGGAAGAAAGCTGAAAATTTCAGTATTTTCTCTATCTGCAACATATAAACCCTTAAGTATACCAATTAATTGGTATACGAATTGGAATAAGTTCGCCAAATTTTGGAAGAAGTCTGTAAAATAACCCCTTGAAAACTACCTAAAAATGGTTGTAGTTCGATGTAATAAAAAAATCCCCAAAAATGAAATGTACCTATTAATGTGAAACACAGTGAATAATACATACAATAAAGACCCATTTTATCAGTCTCATGGTGTATTTTAGGCAGACTAAATGGGAGCATTGACTAAATCGGACTTTTTTCTTTATAATAAACTGAAGCTGTTAAAATATTCTTCCCGTCTCATGATGTAGTCTGATAACTATTTCTGATTATGATGAACTTTCTATTTTTGCATATTTCTATCGTCATGATAAGGAAAACATGCTCAAGAAAGGATTTACTCGAATTCAGTCTTGTTCGTCTGCTAGAGCCCATCAAACATATGTTCATATTTGGCTGATAAAATCGGGGTTTCAATGTATTATAATAGATATTCAGCATTCGAAAAAGTTTCTTGTTACGGATTTTGAACGACTTTGTTTTTACTTACTTGAAGTCAGCGGCGTAGCCAGAAATTCGGTTTGGTGGGGGTTTGGTGAAAATCGATTTTACTGTCCAAACGGCATAATTCCGAAACCGTAATTTTCAAAGTTTTAAAATTATGCATAATTAATTTTTCAAAAAACAGTAACAGAGTTCGTGTCTTTAGCGAATTTGTTGAGACTTTATTGTAGTCATGAATATTAACCTGAGAAAATTCACCATAAATACTTCTTGAACGATTCCATCGGATCATGGAGAAATATCCGGGAGGTCCGGGTCCTGCCGAAAATTTTCAACTTGTTAAGAAATTTTAAACTAGTTTTAATTTTAAAGTGGCAACCCCTCACTGCATACTGAATTTTAGAGTGATTGCATAACCTTTCTATATGAGAAAGGCATAAATGTACCAAAGTCAAAAAAAGTCAATTTTTGTCAAACACCTCAATGTTTCATGCATTTTAAAATCATTTTGCATTAAAAATACAAATTTGATTTTGAATTTTTTTCATTTCAGTTTATATGGGAATTTGCTGTGTGATTGCACTCTTCAACTCGTAACTCCGGAACCGGAAGTCCAATCAATAAAAAATTCAATAGCAACCGATGGGAAGGTTATACCTTTCATTTGAGACTAACTTTGTGCAAATCGGTCCAGCCATCTCTGAGAAACAAAGGTCACATTTTTTTCCATATACACACATACATACACACAGACATTTTCCGATCTCGACGAACTGAGTCGATTGGCATACGACACTCGGCCCTCCGGGGCGGGATTAGATTGACGAATTTTAGAGTGAATGAGAAAGGCAAAAACATTTTTAGCAAATGTTAAAAGTTATGCATTTTTTTGGTGAGCAGTTTTATGTTTCATAGACATTAAATCAATTTTAACTTCGCTTCCCATTAAATAAAGACCCTTATTACAGTACATCTCTACAAAAGCGAGCTAAATTTGAAAAGAAATCTGAGGATTATGATTGAACTCTGGAATTTTCTATTGAAATGTTTTCAGGCAGGATTTTGATATTGATGCTATTAGACAACTGTGAAATCAAGACCAATAGATCAGTTACATATCAGGACCCCATTCCGACAATTTACCAAAAATCCTCATGATGTTTACAACAACAGGTTATCAATGTACGGATCAGATAATTGTTATTGTAATATTGAATTAAATCAGTCAGCATCAATAAATTTTCAACTTCAATCCAATATTTTTTTTGGGAGTGATGGGGGGGGGGGGGTTGTATGGTGTTAAACCCCAAAAGTTGCTTGGAGTTATTTATTTCGCTTTTCATTTTCCGATATGTTTCAGATCGATCCGATGGCTATGAGTTGGAAAAATTGCAGTCAGAAGGTTCGCACAAATGAACATTTTTACACTGATAAGTTATCAAGTTCCCCCAAACAACTTGGAAGTGTTCGGTGATTATTTCTAGCGGTTGTAGATAGAAAAATGAAATACAAAATTCGTTTTATCGAAATAATGTTTGGCTTATTTAAATGGATTATTACTATATTGAACAATAAATAGGCGACAAAGAGTAATCAACAAACAACAAGCCATAACTTTTAAAGTATTCAAAATAGATATTTGAAGTCTTCAGTAAAGTTATTCGCAAAAGTAAGAGCTACAAATTTGCTGAAGACATCATTTCGATATAATCACTTCCAAGAAAATTTGTGAAAATATCTCACTCATAGGGGGATTAATCAGCAAAAGCACAATACCAAAAGAAAGAGCGTATTTCCTCCATTAAATTCTTTGAAGATACTATTGACCTAAAATAATCCCTTTTGGCGTTAATAATAGATTACATGTTTTTGTTCATATTTCTGGCAATGGGACAAGATAAAAATCTTTCGTCCGCATTTAATGTTATATATCTCTATTGATAATAGTCCGATTTCAACAATCTATAGCATGTTCGAAAGGTATTCGTAAAAGCTGTCTAAAAACATATAGTGTTAATCTATGTTGTCAATTTCGGCAGATAATTTACAAAAATTGCAAAAAACGCCATTTTTACACATTCAAACATTCATATTTTGGAAACTAAACATCAGAATCAAAAACAAATTAATAGCTTTTTAATAGGTCTTTTATTTAAAGTTGGTTTGGATAAGATCGGTTCAGCCATTGCTGAGAAACACGAATGAGAATTTGTCCGTTAACTACACACACACAGACATTGTCCCAAATCGTCGAGCTGAGTCGATTGGTATATAAGACTCGGCCCTCCGGGCCTCGAAAAGTATCTTGAAAGTTTGAGCGAATTCTATACATTTCTTTTATAAGAAATGTAAGACATTTTCAGCAAATGTTGAAAGTTATGCAATTTTAATGTAGAATACATTTGAGCTTTCAATATAGGGGTCCCTTTTCAAAATATCGGCTGAGTCGCCGCGTCAGATTTTGAACGTTAATAACTTTTATCATACTTAACAGAATGATTTGATTTTTAGGCCAATTTGTTGAAAATATTTTCCTCTATGCAGTATTAAAATTTAAATATGTATAACATGAACTAATAACAAAAAAATGTTTTGAAAAATCTTTTGAAAACGGCTCGGAAAAGTGAAAATTTTCAGCCCATCCCGCACAGAGCCGTCAATATGGTGCATCAACTGAACAATAAAGTAATGAAATTTATATATATATATATATATATATATATATATATATATATATATATATATATATATATATATATATATATATATATATATATATATATATATATATATATATATATATATATATATATATATATATATATATATATATATATATATATATATATATATATATAGATATATAGGTCCACTACATGTTTCTTCCTATGATAATTCGTATTGGGTTACTTGACGAGAGCAGTTGGTGGGGGAAAGACGGCATATTCCTTTGGTTAGGCCATTAGAAGCCGGACGGAAAGGAAAGGCTCATGCACGGCACGAAAACGAGCGAGAAAGCGATTGTAGTGCATATTAGAGCGATTATATAAATATCGGTCGGTCGGTTTTTCTCACCATTCGTTCACAATCGTACTAGCAAGCAGTCAAGTCAGCTTAGAAGTCCGCCGGAGGGAAAGCAGTTGGCAATTATCGCCGTTCGCAGAAGTGCCCCAGCTACTGGCTACGTTAAGAAGCCCCATCGCTACCAACTACCGACCAGGAACTGTCGGCCTGCCAGAGGTTAGCCGCAATTAAAAGTCAACAAAGCAACTAATCTGCAGGCGATTTTTCCAGTGTCTGGTTCGTGAGATTATACAGGACTGCACAGTCGAGCTACGCTTACAAAGCTCAGCCGTAATGATGCCCCAAGAAGTCAGCAATGCCTACTTGATCGGTTTGTTCGAGGATACAAAACAGTGCGCCAAGCGCGTAACTTCCATACCAAATACAACAAAATGGCTAAGAAATACGATATGTGGAAAGAAAAAGAATTTTAATTATCCTCTCTCGCTCGTTTTCGTGCACTGCTTTTCCATTCCTTTCTGCTGCTAATACCATCATAACCAAAACGAATGTGCGTATTCCCCCACCATCCCATGGCCAGTGTTGCCACAATTGCACGTTGCTATTATACTTTGAATTATTTTATCGATCCTCTCTAGTATTGATAAAATATAGAACGTGCAAAGTACACTAGTCGCATGCTTTTATTCGAACTTTTTGGCAGCCTCCGTTGATTAACTGCATAAATCGATTTGTTTGTGCAGTTCCCTGCCAGTAGCAAACTAAATAGTCTTTATCAGCGCTAACAAATAACACAAAAGAATTTAAATTTGTGCAAATCTTTTCCTTCCTTCTTTTCAAATCTGCAACATTCTTTGAAAATATTGTTGGAATGTTGTTATTGAAAAACTGAACATGTAAGTTTGCTAGCACTGGCCACTAGATTGAAGGCGATGGAAAGACAGAATATTCGTTTTGGTTATGCTAGTATTGGTAGCCGAACGGAGAGGAAAGGCACAGGAATGGCACGAAAACGAGCGAGAGAGCGATAGTAGTGCTTTCTCGTGTGTTCATATATGAATATTGGTCAGTCGGTTTTTCTCATCATTCGTATTCGTTCAAACACTAGCAAGCAGCCAGTCCACTGGAGGAAAGCAGTTGGCAATGATGACGGTCCGAAAAAGGGCCCCATCTACCGGTGGTCCATCGCAACCAACTACCGATCAGGAACTGTCGCCATGCCAGTATTTCGCCCAACTAAAGGGCAACGGAGCAACTAATCCGCTGGTCAACACTCCAGCGTCTGGTTTGTAAGGTTGTGTATTACTTCAAAGCCGAGTTACGCTTACAAAACTCAGCTGTAATGAAGCCAGTGATGCCTACTTGGTTGGTTTGTTTGAGGATACAAAATAGTGCGCCAAGTGCGTAACTTTCTCGCAAAAGAAATCAAACTGGTTCACAGTGTCCGCTGGGAGTGGGAGTAAATTAGAATAAAAGCAACGGTTCTTTTCAGGACCAATCAATTGTGTTCTGGTGAGAGTTAAACTGAAACTTTCATTTTAAGGTGTGTAACAAATTTTCAACAAGCAACGTAATACGTTGTGTGGAAAGAAGTAGCTTGCACACGGAACAAAAAATTAAATTATCCTCTCGTTCGTTTCGTGCACTGCTTTTCTATTCCTTTCTGCTGCTATTATCAGTATAACCAAAACGAATGTGCGTGTTCCCTCACCACCCCTCTAGTGATCAGTGTTGCTTCAATTGCATGTGTTTAAGAGAAACGTTGAAGTCGCATGCTTCTATTCGAGCTTTTTGGCAGCCTCCGTGAACTAACTGCATTAAATGATTTGTTTGTGTAGCTCCGTGCTAGTAGCAAACAAAATGGCCCTATCAGCGTCTGATTCGTGAGATTGTGCACGATTTCAAAGTCGAGCTAAGCTTATAAAGTTCAGCCGTAGTGATACCCGAAGAAGTCAGTCTTGTCGTTTTGTTCGAGGCTATAAAACAGTTCGCCAGGCACGTAACTATCATGCCAAATATATCCAACGATCCAGCGCATTACCATTACCATAGAGAATTATTTGAAAATTTCCCATTCAAGCGTGATTCTGTTGAATATTATTAGATTTAAATTAACGTCTCGAATTGAAGTCACGACGCCCCGGTTATGTCACAGATATTACCCACCCTTCTTTTTTTATTGTGACCATGACTAACGGTTTAATATAGACACCCCATTTCAATATTTCGGAAGGAACAGAAGGTCGAGTTTGGAAAGTTTGTAACTTTCATTGTACTTAACCAAATTACACAATGTTCGCACTAATGATTCAGAAATATGACCAGGAATTTTCTATTAGATTTGTAAGTATGTATAATTTACATGAATAAAAAACATGTTAACAATTCATTTCGTCGTTAGCCATCTCCCCCACCAAGTCCAACAACGCCAACAAAAAAGGTCCTTTTCAGGACCACCATCATTTTTGTAAAGAATAATTTGAAATATTCCTCTCGCAAATTACCTTTTGTCCGAAAATTCCTATAAGTATCAACATATTTGAAGAACGTGTTCCTTATGTGTTCTACATCTCTCCGGTTATGTCGCAGACATTACCCACCCATCTTTTTTGGTGAGCAGTTCTATGTTTCATAGACATAAGGTCAATTCCAACTTCGCTTCCTATTAAATAAAGACCCTTATTCCAATATATCTCTTCAAAAGCGAGCTCAATATGAAAGGAAATCTGAGGATTATGATTGATTTCAGAACTCTGCAATTTTCTATTGGAATGTTGTCAGGCAGGTATTTGATATTGATGTTATTAGACAACTGTGGCATCAAGACCAATGTATCAGTATTCCTCATGATGTTTACAACAACAGGTTATAAATGTACGGATCTGATAATTCTTATTGTAATATTGAATTACATCAGTCAGCATCAATAAATTTTTAGCTTCAATCCAATATTTTTTTGGATCGGGGGGAAGGGAGGGGGGGTGGTGTTAAACCCTAAAACCTTCTCTTGGCTACGCCGTTGCTTGTAGTTATTTATTTTGCTTTTCTTTTTCCAAGATATGTTCCAGATCGATTCGATGGTTATAAGCTAGAAAATTTGCAGTCAGTAGGTTCACGCAAATGAAAATTTTTGCACTGATAAGTGATCAAGTTCCATCCAGAAAACTTGGAACTGTTCGGTCGTTATTTCTAGCGGTTGTAGATAGAAAAATGAAAGAGAAAATTCGTTTTAGCGAAATAATGTTTGGCTTATTTAAATGGATTATTACTATATTGAACAATTATTTAAAAAGACAAAGGGCTACAAAGGGTAATCCACAAACAACAAGCCATAACTGTTAAAGTATTCAAAATAGATATTTCATGTCTTCAGTAAAGTTATTCGCAAAAGTAAGAGCTACAAATTTGCTGAAGGTATCATTTCAATACAATCACTTCTAAGAAAGTTTATGAAAATATTTCACTCTTAGGAGGATTAATCAGTAAATGCACAATACCAAAAGAAAGAGCATATTACCTCCATTAAATTCTCCGGAGATGCCATTGACCTAAAATTACCCGTTTTGGCGTTAATAATAGATTACATGTTTTGGACATATTTCTGGCAATGGGAAATGATGAAAATCTTTCGTACGTATTTAATGTTAAATATCTCTTTTGATCTATAGCTTGTTCGAAAAGTATTCGTATGAGCTGTCTAAAACTATATAAAGTGTTAATCTATGTTGTCAATACCGGCAGATAATTCAAAAAAAAACTGCAAAAAACGCCATTTTTACACATTCAAACATTCATATCTTAGAAACTTAACATCAGAATCAAAAACAAATTAATAGCGTTCTGTCTGGCTGATAGGTCTTTCAGTTTGGTTTGGAATTAGTTTTGATAAGATCGGTTAAGCCATTGCTGAGAAACACGAGTTTGTTCGTTACACACACAGACACACACACCCATCCACACACACACACACACACACACACACACACACACACACACACACACACACACACACACACACATACACAGACATTGTCCCAAATCGTCGAGCTGAGTCAATTGGTATATAAGACTCGGCCCTCCGGGCCTCGGAAAAAATCCTGAAAGTTTGAGCGAATTCTATACATTTCATTCATAAGAAATGTAAAAATGTACCTACTTCTTCAGGCACACTTCAAGAAAACACGTCCAAACGTGTTAATCCGATTCAAAACAGATTAACAGCTTCTACCTCCGTCACACCATTGACCGCCATTGCAGGACCTTCCGGATTCGTTCTATTTTCTTACCAAGGTAAAAAATAAAAAAGAAATCATGTATGATTTTTTCTGATGATCAATCTATTATATGCATTTTCAGAATCGTTAGATGTACCCAGTTCTGAAACGATCGTTACCACTTACAGCGCACCTTTGTCGGACGATAATGAAATTCTTACATAACTTAAGGAGAAATATAAAGAAACAAGAGACAGCAATGAGCGAAACAGGATTTTAACCACACTTCCCAAAAGTTGGACTACATATAGAATTATGCAGGAGTTAAATGTTTCTCAATATATGGCCAACAAGGCAAAAGCATTGCAGCAAGAGAAAGAAATAATGGTGGTGCCTGAAAAGAGAGAAAGCTCTGCGGCAATAGAAAGAGGAACGATAACATGTGTTACGAATTTTTATAATAGTGACGATGTAAGCCGCGTCTGTGCAGGGAAAAGAGATTATTTAATATCTAACAATGAAGAAGACAAAATTTACGTACAGAGAAGATTAGTTTTGTGTAACTTGCAGGAGGCGTATTCTAGTATACATAGATTTTTTATTTTCAAAAAAATGTATCTCCGAAACCTCTAGATCTGGTTCAAAAATATGTTTGGAGATGTTGTGTATAATTGAATGATCTTTCAAATAAAAATATAAAAGTATAGAGTACTTAAGGACCCTAGCAGTGAAAATCAAGAACAACCATTTAATAAGTATTTTGTTCGCACAAAACTCAATATTTTTTAAAGTTAATAATTTTTTCTTGAAATTACACTTTTTTTACAATGGAGAATACATTTATGTACTAGCCCAGTACACGTGCTATTAGTAGATGCCAAGCTACCACACGGGGTGTACTGGGGGTGTGTCGGGCTCTCATGGTGACGCCGCCATTAATACCGACTAAACTCCATTGGGCTCCGCCATTGTTCTCCTCAGGGACTACCTCTTGGTATTACTTCTGGGGGATGGCTGTACTTGATGTACTCACTCACTCTCGCTCACGCATTCATACGTCCTGTATGAGGCTTACTTGGGTGCTCTCTCTGTCACACCTTGATTCACTCGCTAACACTCCACATGAGGCTTACTTTTGTGCTCAACTTTTTCGTTCCTTACGAGGCTGACTTGTATGCTCACCTTTTTCATTCATTCATTTTCTTGCTAGGCTTACTTTTGTGCTAGCCTGTCACATACCATGTAAGGCTGACTTGGATGCTCACCCTATCACCTGGTTCACTTTCAATCGTACCACTCTATTACACCCCTGTCGCTCCCTCTGACATCCCATGTGGGACATTTTTCTTAGGCCCCACTTCTGACATACCATGTGAGGCTTACTTGGGTGCTCACCGTTTTCATACCTTGTGAAGCTGACTTTTGGGCTCACCTCTAACATACCATGTGAGGCTGACTTTTGTGCTCACCCTTAACATACCGTGTGAGACTGACTTGGATGCTCACCCTTTCGCTCCTCTGCCACGCCACGAGGCATCGATAGCTAAGTCTCAACATATTACGCTACGACCCTCCCATCTTGGCATGAGGCAGTCCACATATACGCCTATACACTCGCTCTTCTGCCTTGGTTCGGGGTGGCTGGGTTTACCCCTTACGCGGTTGCCAGTCGCTGCGCCAAACCTACAGACCATGAACAGACCATTCACTCATTTTTCTGCGCTCGGCCTTTTTTGCTCCAACTAACCAATCACTAGTTAGTCGTGTCCGTCGTCTGTTGTTCGGTGCGCCAAATTCCCTGTAGTCTACAGGCAATCTGAGTGGTTGCAGTCGAGACTGCGTTCCACTTCTCCACTGATTGACACATCCGCTGAATAAGGGTATCAGGGGTTGTATCCCAGCCGCAGACGTCGAGCATTGCACTTCTTTCGACGTTGAAACGAGGACATACGAACAGTATGTGTTCGGTAGCTTTGTCTACATCTGGGCAGTCAGGGCAGGCGGGGACCTCCGCGTGCCCGAACCTGCGGAGATATTGTCGGAAGCAGCCATGGCCTGACAGGAATTGTATCAGATAGAAGTGAACTTTCCCATGGGATCTGCCCACCCAGCTCGATATGTTAGGTATCAGCCAGTGGGTCCGACTATTTTTCGGGGAGTTATCCCACTCACGCTGCCATCTGGCGACCGAGGTCATCTTCCTGGATGACCAGCCCGACTGGCATCATGCTAGCTATCACGCAGGATGCATCGTGTGATACCGTGCGGTAAGCAGTTATCACTCTGAGGCACATTACGCGGTAGCTGCTCTCCAGTTTCTGTAGGTAATTCGTTACCCTTAGTGTTCTTGACCATGACGGGCCGCCATACCTGAGGATAGATACGGCAACGCCTGCCAGTAGCCTACGTCTACTAGCGCACACTTTTGAGCTGTTGGACATCATCCTCGATAGTGCCGCAACAGCAGTCCACGCTCTCTTGCGTGTATAGTCGACGTTGCTGCCAAAGGTCAGCTTGTCGTCTATAATGACTCCGAGAGACTTCAGACACCGCTGTGAGGTGATCACGTCTTCTCCCACATGGATAACTGCATGTTGTGCCGACTTGCGGTTGTTGACGATAACTACCGCCATCTTATGCCGAGCGAGCTCCAGGCCTCTCGCGCTCATCCATTCCTCCATCGTGTTGATCGTGTGTTCTGCAGTTAGTTCTACCTCAGGGATTGACTCCTCATAGACCTGCAAGGTTACGTCATCGGCAAAGCCGACGATCTTGACTCCAGGAGGGAACTTCAGTCTCAGAACCCCGTCATACATAAGGTTCCATAGCACCGGGCCTAGGATCGAGCCCTGCGGGACTCCGGCGGTAATCGGAACCCTTTTCTGACCGGCATCGGTCTCGTATAGCAGTACGCGGTTCTGGAAGTAACTTTCCAGCATCCGGCACAGACCCACCGGTAGGCTAAGCCGGTGTAACGAGAGCGCGATGGCATCCCAGCTTACACTGTTGAATGTGTTCTTCACGTCAAGTGTCACTAACGCACAGTATCGAATCTCTCGCCTTTTTCGTTGGATCGCTATCTCGGTAGTTTTATCAGTGAGTTGATAACGTCCACCATGGACTTACCCTTCCGAAAGCCAAACTGGTTGCCTGACAGACCGTCCGTACCTTCGCTGTACGGGGTTAGCCTGTTGAGGATGATCCTCTCAAGCAGTTTGCCACTCGTGTGGATCAGACAGATTGGTCTGTACGCCGCGGGGTCGCCGGGCGGCTTCCCAGGCTTCGGCAACAGCACCAATTTCTGCCTTTTCCATCTATTTGGGAAGCGGCATTCGTCAAGGTATCTCTGCATAGCTAGCCTGAACATGTTCGGGTTCGCTACGATAGCTGCCTTGAGAGCGCAGTTTGGAACTCCATCCGGCCCTGGAGCTTTGTTCGTTGCTAGGGAATTAGCCACTGCGAGTAGTTCTTCATTCGTCACCGGAACCACCATTTCGGCCGTGCCCGCACTGTCTCGTAGTGCAGGTGGCCAGGGGCTTGTGGCTCGAGACGGGAAGAGTCGTCGCCAACCGGTCCGGAGACCGTTCTGGGGGTGAAGAGCCCCCTTTGGTCTTGGCCATCACGATTCTGTAGGCGTCACCCCACGGATTCGCGTTGGCACTCTCACACCATAGTTGATCCTAAAGCGGATTGCTAAATCGCTATGGGTGTAGCCTTCGTCTACACTCCATTACATGCCTGAAACCAGACTCGGGGTGGCAAATGTTACGTCAATCCATGCCTCCACCCCGTTTCTACGAAATGCGCTAGCTGAGCCATTATTGGCTAACACAGTATCGAGTTTCGCAAGCGCCTCCATTAGCGCTTGGCCCCTGCTATTTGTACAGCGGCTGCCCCACTCCACTGCCTAAGCATTAAAGTGTCCCGCCATGACTACCGGTTTCCGGTCCACTACGTCTGACGAGAACCTGTCGATCATCTGGTTGAACTGTTCTATGGGCCACCTCGGTGGAGCGTAGCAGCTACAATAGAACACACCATTGATCTTGGCAATCGCAACACCCTCGGCGGAGGAGTGTATTACCTCTTGAACCGGGAACCGTCCCGTTGTACAGATTGCCACCATCCCAGACCCGTCCGACACCCAATTGCCGTTGCCGGCAGTGATGGTGTACAGGTCGGATAGGCGGGCGACATCTGTCCTCGACTCCGAGACCGACTGCCACAACAGCACAATGGTTAAGATTTAGCTGTGTGACGTTCAAGGCTGCTTCTTATTTGCCTCACCGAAGGAACACGAAGGCCCGCCCATGGCATGGTTACGGGCTTGCTTCTTAGCGGTGCAGATAAGGCCTTTATGCGCATTAGTGAAGCCCCGCTCCTTATGCCCCTCCTCACCGCAGCGACGACATAGTTTGCTCCTGTCTGTACCCTTACATTCGTGCAACTTATGGCCGGACTCAAGGCACCGATAGCACCTATCCACTGATGGTGGCTGAGGTATGCTAACTGGGCATACTGACCAGCCGATCTTCAGTTTACCTACCACAATAACCTTTTTGCCTTTCTCAATAGAAAGGTATTGCCATTGCTCTGAAAACCGACTTTTTAACGGACCTTAGAGATGGCTGAACCGATTTTGACAAACTTAGTCTCAAATGAAAGGTGCAACGTTCCCATAGGCTGCTATTGAATTTCTAATGGATCCGACTTCCGGTTCCGGAATTACAGGGTGATGTGTACGATCACGTAGAAAATGTCGATTTTAATAAATTCTGCAATGAATGTATAAAGGTGAAATTTTTTCTAAAATATGACCACAACTGCTTCGATTTGTAGTACTAGGTCACTAACAGCCATTCGAAGTCTTTTTGGTCACATTGGCCACCATCATCGGTTCCGGAAGCCCCGGCGAAGGATCCAAATTCAGAATAACAGTCACATCGGTTTCTCGGAGATGGCTAGACCGATTCAACCCAACTTAGTCTCAAATGAAAGATGTTGCGTCCCCGTAAATGGCTATTAATTTTTTTATCCTGAACCGACTTCCGGTTCCGAAGTTACGGGTTGTGGCGTGCGATAACATAGCAAATTGTGATTCAAACCGATACTCCGATGAAAGCAAAAAAGGTAAAAATTTCGCTAAAACGTCTCTCAAACAACTTAAATTTGCTGTTTTAGGTCACCGACAGCCAACCAAACTTTCGTTGAATACATTGATCACCATAGACCGGAAGTGCCCGGGAAAGCGGCCATCTTTCATAACTAGCAAACTCATATCAGTTTCTCGGATATGGTTGGGCCGATTTTCACAAACTTAGTCCCAAATGATAGCTATAATATCTGCACAGATGTCTATAAAATTCGTACGGATCGCTTGTATGGGTCCGGAAATATAGACTAAATCGTCCGGTCACATATGAAATTCCCATATAAGCCGGAACTCAATTTTTTTCAAGAGGGGACCCCATGAAATTTCAGAAATCGAATTCGTATTTTTGATGCCAAACATCTTCAAAATGCATGAAACTTCGAGATTTTATGTTATCTCGAATATTTTTTATAAAAATCGACTTTTTGGTATTAACCGATTTCGCTCCTTTTTTCAATTAAATATTACCGTGGCTGGTTTTTCTTTTGCAAAATTTTAGAACTTGAATAATGATTTCTTTTCTTGTATATAGTTGTCAAGTCATGTATAATAAAATTGTAATGTATACATTTGAAAGCTTTTAATAAATACAAGCAACTAAAAAATTGTCGTGTTCATGATTGAGAAAGGCACAATTGCACCGCTAGGTGGATTAAAACAGGTTTTTGCATCTGCTTTCAGTAGCCTGAGGTACGCTACTTGCGTGCCGGAGGGTCCCCCTCTCAAGCGCACAGAGGCCCGCTCAATTGTTACGTCGCATTGTTCCTTGACGACATCGACGACATCATCAGCGGTCGTGAACTCGTCCAGTTGCTTACACTGGATAGGCATTTCCGCCTCTAACGACCTGACCTGGGCGCCTTCACCCAGCACCTCTTGGGCCAAGGCCTTATAGACTACACTGGATTGTGCGCCTCGCTTCAGCACCAAAAGCATTTCGCCTGTATTGGTGCGTCTCACGCTGCGCACATCTTGCCCGAAGGCCGACAGGCTTTCAGCAGCCCTCATCGACTTTAGGACGTCGGCATGTTTGTCCTTGTCGGTCTTTAACCTCTTTTAGTTGTAAAATAGTTCAAAGTTGGTGTTTTTGATGATGTTTTTGTTAATTTTCTCAAAATAATGAATTATGATAATAGCAATAGCTATTATCCGGAAGATGGGTTTGAGGACGATTTATAATTTGTTATTCAACATGATATTCCTATCTCTTCTCGTTTCCTTGTAGTTTCACTTCTAATTTTTCCTGTAATTAACCTGCAAGTGCTTAAAAGACTTTAATCTAAAAAAATATGCTTTATATCTTCATTACCAGGGCTTCATTGGAAATTTGAGAAAATTTCCTTTCGATGTATGTACAGATATCTTTTAGTTAAGTGTACTAGTGTACTTTTTACTAGTAAACTATTTCAAAATAAGCGTTTTTGGAGAGTTTTGTAATTATTCTAATTATTAATCAACTAAATTCGTCATCGCTATTGTTCATTTCTCTTAATATTCTCTAGAACTCGTTATTTGACACTTTATCCCCCCTTTTCGTTTCGCTGCAATTTGATAGTTAACACAGCATGACCTCATAATAAATGTAGTGATTTCGAAATCGTTGTGCGCGCGTGTGACGGCAAAATAAATCCGTCAAAAGTGCCGGCCCGTGGTTCGGGCACAAGTGCTTATAGTGGTGCTGGATCGCCGTCGGGGGAAGCTAATCACCAAGGAGCTTTCGCTTCCCCGGTTAACCGTTAAGGATCCGACGCACCCACCCCTCTCGCTGCAGAGGATAAGTCGAACGAGCCTTGCTCTCCTCTGCAGCTAACAGTCAAGGAGAGGGAAGCAGGTAGGACGACGACTCCGCCTGGGAAGAACACTGCGGTGTCTTCCGGGATTCCTTGCGGGGAGCAAGGGAATCCGGTGATTCGCTGCCGGAGCAGCCAACGTAAATAGGGAGAACTCGACCGTTGCTGTCCCGGCCGGTCGGAGGAAACCGCCCGCCTATCCGCCCGCAGCAGCAGTGTACAGTGAAGGGAGAGTAGGTGAAAATAAAACACGGTAAAATTTAATTTATTTGTTTTTCCTTTTTGTTTGTTGTGTTACGAAAATCCGAAATTCTGTAGAGGCACCTAGGCCGCCTTGAAAGGAAGGGTCCGCCGGGCAATTAAGAACCCGAGTAGTGGGCAAACCCCTACTTACATTTGGCGCACAGCGCAAAACACACTGAAAAAAATATTTTCCTATTTTGGAAAATATTTTTTTCTTCCGGAGTGTGGGGTGCTTCTACTAAATCAAGGATTTTCGTAGAACAGTGGTGAGGTTTCTTCCGCAATATTTTTCCGCGGTCGTATATTTATTATTTATTTACATTTTTGATATTATTTTTTGATTTTTGCATTTTCCTTTTTTTTGTCCGAATTTGTGGATTGCGTTGCTTGTGTTTGGTCTGCCGGACGAGTAGTTTGAAGGTTGTTGTCATTTATTCGGTTGCGGTGGCCAATTGCCCTGAATTCTCAATCCGATTTGGGACATTTTTGGAGCAGCTTGATTTCCTGAAATTTTAAGGGAATCGTTAGTGGGCGAAAAATTGAAATTTTACCGTATCAGTACTTACATGCTTTGTGTCTTGGTGATTTCTTCCAATATAGCGCATGTTATGATGGCGTTGGAGAAATTCAACCAAGCGTGTGGGTTCATTAGAGTGACAGAAAAAAATGATCCCCATCGGCCCACCCCTGAGTCGATTCCTAGTCCCACCAGGAGTGTCTGCTCCAAATTTGAGCCAAATCGAACAAGTCTAGCTACCGGACCAACGAGCTTGAAGTTTGTATGGGATTTTTCGACAATTTACACGGAGAAAACTCTCTTGCTCACATTTTCGCCGCTAGGTGGCACTGTATACATCAGATTATCGCCAAAAGTGAAACTTAAGAAGATAATTTTATTATCTACAACTTTGTTGAAGACTGCAAAACGATCCAACTCCAACAGGAAAAGTTATTAAACTTTTAATGAAGTGATGTCTGAGTCAGTTTTGCATGGGGCCTAGCAGTGCATGATAGTGTATCAGTACTAGGTTCTAACAAACTAAACATTTCTATGGAATAATGGTTAGATTTAGCTGAATAGTATGTTCGGAAGAATTGTAGTACATAATACGAGTTATATTTTGGTTAGAAAATTGTAGTTCCACATCTGACCGCATAGATGGCGCCAACACTAACTTTTCAACGAAGAGAGATAGAAATTAGGTGTCTTCTACAAAGTTGTAGAACAAGAATATTGCAGTAATTCTTCCAAACATCTCGATATTCTATCTGTCTCCGTTGAAAAGTTAGTGTTGGCGCCATCTATGCGGTCACAGATTGAACTAAAATTTTCTAACCAAAACATAACTCGTATTATGTACTGCAATTCTTCCGAACATACTATTCAGCTAAATCTAACCATTAATCCACAAAAATGTTTAGTTTGTTAAAACCTAGTACTGATACACTATCATGCACTGCTAGGCCCCATGCAAAACAGACTCAGACATCACTTCGTTAAAAGTTTAATAACTTTTTCTATTCGAGTCGGATAGCTTTGCAGTCTTCAACAAAGTTGTAGACAATAGAATTATCTTCTTAAGTTTCACTTTTGGTGATAATCTGATGTATACAGTGCCACCTAGCGGCGAAAATGTGAGCAAGAGGGTTTTCTCCATGTGAATTGTCGAAAAATCCCATACAAACTTCAAGCACGTTGGTCCGGTAGCTAGACTTGTCCGATTTGCTTTAAATTTAGAGCAAGTACTCCTGATGGGACTAGGAATCGACTCAGGGGTGGGCCGATTGAGTTTTCAAAAATTCATTATTTTTCTGGGCAGTCTAGTGTTCATGCGCGTCGATCATTTACATTTCGATGAGCTGGATTTTGAGTTGCTATCTCGAAGCATTTTTATCGCTCCTGATTCGGATCTTTCGGGTGTCCAGCGGCAGCGGCGTCTTCGGGGAATTTTGTCGCATGAGCGGTCGACTCGGAGGGAATTAGTCCGTAATTTTCGGGGTGACGTGGGTGAAGAAAAGGAGATCTGCCTTGGTAAACTACTAACAATCAAGGAGGATCTCCAGCACCGGTGCCCAAACAAGGAGATTTATCGAACACGGTTGCTTCATTTGGGGTCTAGGCTCCAGGTTATCCGAAATTATGCGGCAGGGGAGGAGGAAATTTCAGGGTTGCTGGAGGAAGTTCTAGCAGTTTATACCAGTCATTTTAATGACGAACAGGCAGCACTTCCTCCCGACAACCAAGAAGGGGAGGATGGAGAAATTTTGGGAGATTTGCTGAGTACAGACGTACCTGCAATTCCACAGGGATCCAATCCTTCCGATAACGAAGGATCTCTTTCCAAACAGCTCGTAGGAGACGACCTGTTGCGTGTCTTGTGCGAGATGAGAGACGAGATTCGACAATTGCGACAGCAATCCGACAATAATAAAGCCTTAGCGTCTCAGGGATCTGATGCTTTTTCAAAAGCTACCGAAACACTAATGGGCGGGATTGCTTCACTGACAACAATTTCGTCAGTTTTGAGAAAGACGGACAAGAAGTTGTCTCACTTCGTGAATCCGTCAATGAACTTCGGGCACTAGTACATCAGAAGGAAAGTGCTCCCGAGATGGATCAGCAGACCGATCTGGAAGATTTGCGTTTGATGGACGTACCCGATTCACTTGACCTACCAGAGATTCCTAACCCAACACTGGCGCCCAGTCCCGATTAATTTGTGTTAAAGGGAGGATTCTCGGGTCAACAAAATCTATGCCCATCACTTCCAATCGAGAAACCGAAACAAAATACCGGATTCAAAGCCCCGTACCAAAATCAGAACCAGCCTTACGTTCCTGAATGGACCGAACAGCGGACGGGACCATCCTATCCGAACTTTTCATCCAACGCGGGAAACGGATCGATGGCAACTTCAAGGAATTACTCGCGAAACCCGCAACGCGTCGCTGATTGGAAAATTCGGAAGTATGCTGGAACTGATGAAGGAACTGGACTAAATGAATTCTTGGACACCGTAGCGAGTTACGCTGCGTGTGAACAAATGTGCGAAGACGAACTTTTCAATTCTGCGATGCATTTGTTCACTGGCAATGCTTTGACCTGGTATCAGGCTATGCGTGCGCAAAACCGGTTGTTTAACTGGAATCATCTTGTATGCGAGCTCAAGGTAAATTTTGTACATCCTGAACTTGATGCTACGCTCAAGATGAAGGCTCTCCAGCGCCGGCAGATGCGTAACGAATCTTTCCAGGAATATTTCCTGGAAATGGAGAAAATATTTCGTGCTATGATGGTTCCAATGGCACCGAGCGAAAAACTCGACGTGCTCAAGCGGAACCTGAAAGCCGACTATAAACAAATGCTTATCCTCAGGCCAGTGAACACGCTCTCAGAATTTATGAGTCTTGGTAAATCGATCGACGCCTCCAAGACACCGATTTATCAGAAAGTTTTCGGTTCTTCTCGGGAAATTGCTGCTTATTCTGATAATCCACCACAAAACAAACAAAAACAAAATAATCAAGCCAAAAGGGAGGTAGACAGAATAACGGCAACGCAAAATCCAAAACGTTTTGGAAAAAGAATGCCCAACCGGCAGTTCTTGGTTCAAGCAAGCCTCCTGAAAACCAGAAAAAGAAACAGCAAGGGAATCAGGATGGAAAGAATCTCGAGGGAAGCAATCAAAAACCCATAGAACCACCGCAGAAACCTATAATGTGTCTGGAGTATTTAGTGGAAAAGCATCGTCCTCCCGTGTTCGGCGTCTGCTACAATTGTGGAAACAAAGGACACGAACATGAGGAATGTCGGAAACCAAAGCAGGTCTTCTGCATCGTGTGTGCGTTTAAAGGTTATGATGTTTCTCGTTGCCCTTACTGCCTAAAAAACGGGATCAGAACCAACTGAAGTCGCAGTTGGCAGTAAAGCAGCGCTCCAAATAACTAATAATTAATCCCCAGATTTACGACAGTTTTCGACCGGCTCGTGATGAGGACCATGATACTTCGTTATGTGTCGAAACTATCGTCCTTGACGACCCGTTCGATAACCGTCCATTTGCAACTGTCGCAGTACACGGTAAATCCTTCAAAGCCTTGCTCGACAGTGGTAGTAACGCCACAATTATAACTAAAAAGCTATATCGAAAGTTTTCGAAAAGTCCCCTGAAAAGGTTGGAGCGACCATTCGAACTACGTTCTGCAAATGGTCAATCCTTACCAATCATTGGACAAGCGTATCTCCCGTATACTTTTCAAAATTTGACAAAGGTCCTATGCACTCTTGTAGTAGAGCATCTGACCGTCAACTCCATTCTAGGTATGGACTTTTGGCGCGCCTTTGGGATTTCTCCTGAGATACAAAACTGTGCTCTGTTAAACTCAGGTCGGGAATCAGAAGATGGTGAAGAAGATGAAGTACCGCGTGAGTCGATACTCACTTCGGAACAGTTAGCGAGCGTAGAAGAAGTAAAGAAGTGTTTCCAGGCAGTAGAGCCCGGAAAGCTAAGAAACTGTCTAAGGTCTGGGAAGAAGTTGACCGATGGCGGTCTATGGGAATTATCGAGGAGTCTGATTCGGATTGGTCGCTTAATATTGTGGCGGTCACGAAACCAGACGACTCAATTCGCCTTTGTCTAGACGCTAGGCCTCTCAATGAGCGTACTGTACGAGATGCATACCCTCTGCCCCACCCTGGGCGAATATTGGGCGGCTTACCCAAGGCGAAGTACCTGTCTACTATAGACTTGAAGGAGGCCTTTCTTCAGGTACCCCTGGCCAAGGATAGTCGCAAATATACCGCTTTTAGTGTTCCCGGCAGGGGTATGTTCCAATTTACTCGTCTACCATTTGGTCTCGTCAACAGCCCCGCTACTCTGGCGCGACTGCTGGACCAGGTTCTTGGACGAGGTAAATGGGAACCTTACGTTTTCGTCTACCTAGATGCCATCATCGTGGTAAGCGAAACGTTCGAGCATCACATACAGCTGCTCAAAGCAGTGGCCGATTGTCTAGCAAGAGCCAACCTAACCATCAATTTGGAAAAATCCCGTTTTGGAGTCACCGAACTAAAGTTTCTTGGTTATTTGTTGAATCGGGACGGACTCAAGGTCAATCCTGACAAAGTTCAACCCATTCTCGACTACGAGAGACCGGTTACCGTGACGAAACTACGTCGTTTCCTCGGTATGTGCGGTTATTACCGCCGCTTCATTGATCGGTTCAGTGAGGTCACTGCTCCCTTGACCGATCTGCTCAAAACAAAAACCAAGAGCTTAGTTTGGAACTCTGAGGCAGAACTCGCGTTCCTTAAAATTAAGGAACTTCTAGTCACTCCTCCAGTTTTAGTCCCACCAGACTTCTCCAAAGAGTTCATCCTTCAGACAGACGCTAGTGACGTAGCAGTCGCTGCTGTTCTGGTGCAGGAGTATCCCGAGGGCGTTAAAGTAGTTGTTTACTTTTCGCACAAACTGACCACTCCCCAAAGGAACTATCATGCAACTGAGAAGGAAGGTCTGGCGGTGATAATGGCGGTTGAACACTTCCGAGCTTACTTGGAAGGTTATCATTTTCGACTGGTCACTGATTCGTCAGCGATTACATGGATACTGAAGACTAAATGGAAAACCAGTTCACGTTTGAGTCGTTGGAGTTTAGAATTGCAACTCTACGACATGTCTATTGAGCACCGGAAAGGCAAGGACAATGTCGTTCCAGATGCGTTATCCCGGGCCGTAGCAGCCGTTTCCGCTTTGTCCACCTCAGACTGGTACTGTTCCATGAAGTCCAAACTTATCCAAAATCCTGACGACTATGCCGACTTCAAAGTGGAAAATGATCAACTTTTCAAGTATGTAAACTCGAAAGTTGTTCCGTGCGACTCGCGGTTTAGTTGGAAACTCGTCCCAGTACCCGAGTTCCGTCAAGATTTGATCCAACGTACCCACGAAAATTTGCTTCACGTGGGGTACGATAAAACGATCCACGAAGTGCAGTTGCGATATTACTGGCTTCGTATGGGATCGGAAGTACGAAAGTTTATTCGAGAATGCGGGACGTGCAAGGAAATCAAAGCTCCTTTCGTCCCAGTCCAGCCCGAAATGGGTCAGTCGCGTGCGACTAATGCACCATGGCGAATGGTTTCTGTGGACTATATTGGTCCTCTTCCAAAAAGCAAACGTGACAATCAACACTTGACGTCGTCCTCGACGTCTTCAGCAAGTACGTCATGTTAACCCCCGTTCGCAAAATCGCTAGTACGTCACTCTGTACGATACTACGCGAACAGTGGTTCAATCGCCATGGTAGCCCGGAAATTCTGCTAAGCGACAATGCCTCCACTTTCCTCTCGAAGGAGTTCAGTCAATTCATAAAAGAAACCAACGTCAAACATTGGCTGAATTCCCGCTATCATTCGCAGGCTAACCCAGTGGAGCGAACAAATCGCTCGATAAACACCGCAATCTGGGCATATGCTCGAACCGAGCAGCGCAACTGGGATGTCCACATCACCGATGTGGAGCGCATCCTAAATACTACCGTTCATTCCTCCACTGGGTTTAGTCCTCATTTCATTATACACGGGTGTGAAATGGCATCTGCCGATGACTTCAGCAGGATTTCCGGTGAGGGTGACCTAGAAACAAGACACCAACAGATAGACAAAATCCGGGAGATTGTGGTCAAAAATTTGGCAAAGGCAAGCGGGGCATTCGACATCAATACAACTTGCGTCATCGAAAGTTCTCCAAACCTTTTGAAACGGGACAAATGGTGTACCGTCGAAACATGAAGTTGTCGAATGCACTCGAGTCGTACAATGCTAAACTTGGATCACAATACTTACCGGCTAAAATTGTCTCAAAAAAGGGTGTATCCTCCTACGAGCTGCAGCATATGGCAGGTAAAAACCTCGGAGTTTGGCCAGAAAATCTCCTTAAACCAGCATAAAACTTTTCCGTGCCGTCTGTGGACTGACGGTATGCTTTTATATGGATTACTCACTGGAGAGTTTTCCAAAAGCAGTCGCCAGTTCCCGACGGCAATAGCACGGACTTTGGCCCGAATAAAAAAACAATAAACATTTCTCCGTCTTCTCTATTTTTATTGTGGAAGACCAACTCAGCCGCGAGAAGGTTGTTCAACACCTTCTTGCAATTTTTCAGAGCCACACTCACGCAGTGTAGTAAACAAACACTCGCACGAAATATATGCTCCGGCCCCGGTGACGACTACGGTAGGGTGGAATACTCCACTAAAAACATTAATCTTATACCGTGCCGTTCTCCCGGGCACCGGACGCATCTAAATACACTACCTGCCGTGTTCGGCAAACAAAAACAAAAAATTCTTTTGCGCCCACTCGTGCAGTGAGGTAATCAAAGTATCCACTAATTTGTTTTGCTCCGGCGGTCGAGACGGTTACGGCAAAGAAAACTTTCTCACCAAACCAGTACCAGTGTTTGGCAGAAACAAAACGAACCTATCGTACCGTCTTTTCACCGCCGGATGCATACTGCATTCTTCTGCCGTGTTCGGCAACATAAAGTTTTTCAAAAACCCCTTTCTGTGGGGAACACTCGCACCTACGGGTGCACTAAATTCTAGTCTAGTCTAGTCTAGTCTACACATGCACAGCCAATACATGTAGGGATCCTGGAAAATTGCAGACGTTCGTCTACAATTTTTCTTGTCATTATTAATGATTGTGGCACATACTGAATATGACACAAGCATTAAAGCGGCCAGGCCAACTGTGTAGCGCTCAAAATAAAGATGATTCAAAATTATACGGCAATCAAATTATTCATTCAATAAATAATTTAATCAACGGATTATTTTGAACCTTGAATAAGGAAGAAACGTGGACAACCGTACACAACCGTTTCAATTTGATGGGGGTTTGATAAATCGTTGGGAGTGACTGTGCTAAGAGTGTTAATGTCACTCCTTTGGTCCTAGGTTCCTGGGATGGGACAGAACTATTTAGCCCTGCCCTAGCTAATGAGCCAGGGTTATAGCGCCCTTACTCGCTCTCTGAAACAATAGAGAAAATTGGCGAAATCGGTTAATTAGTAGTAATATGAACAAAAAACGCATAAATATACAAACCACCAGACAACTCACCTTCGACCAAAATACATGCATGACTTCTATGTCCTCATAGGCAGTACAGGATCATAAAAACAGAAACCTTCCGCGTTTGTTGAGCGTTGAAAACACAAATAACTGAACCGTATATTTCCAATATGACAAAAGCTGAATGTTTGGAAAAACAAGACGCCTTCCAAAAGCCACAGCCCACGTACATCCAACACTATGCTGATAAAAAGAACCCTGATTCATGCCACGACTCCGATAGTAACCCACCATACTTCCCTGCATAAAGACAATAAGCAGGGCGATATCCAGTGACAGCACCAAGAACTGATAAAAATGGGTTAACCGGTTGTGACATGAGAGCAGAAACCGATTCGATCAACTCCCGGTGCTGCCATCGAACACTACTTGGCCTCCAGACTGACTCCGTCCGAACAAACATGGTAGGACCATCAGTCCACACCAAGTCCCTCTAAACCCGTCACAGTCGGAACAATAGCATAAATCCAAACTCCCCCGACCAATGCAAAACTAAACACACATAAGCAACAGTTTCTGGAAAAGCGCAAGCCTAGACACCAAATACAGAAACTCACACTTCATATAGCAAAAATAGATCGGAACGCATCCCGGTATGCTAAGCACTTATTATTATTAATAGACTGCTGATTGAGGTCAGTTTAGTGCATGATCGATGTTCAATTTAAAAATCTCTCCAATTTTACGGTGAGAACAGATGCAAAAAAAACATTTAAAAAAATTTCAAAATCCATAATCAGACAGATCTCACCCAGTCCCGCGGCACATGACACCTTCAGAGGATCAGGCTCATCAATCCTCAATTGCCGCGTAAGCACTGCTCCCCTTTTTCGGAAAGCTTCAAGAATCCTACGCTTCTACAGGGCAACTCCTTCCAACCACTGGTCTGCAACTGAAGCTTGAGACATTCAGCAGTTTTCTCTATCCGTTAACAATCTCCACAGAGACCGTCGTCCTATGTTGCCCCTTCGATGCGTTCCTTCTTCCATTCACTCGACACAATTTATTTTACAAAAAATTGACGTATGAAAAAATATGTACGTCTACACTTAACCATCACCTACTAAGTCACCTACGGGTGCACTAAATTATGTAAAATCTCCTTGTTTGGAGCACAAAATCACTACTCCCTTTTACCATAGGGACACAAAAAAACGCGCGGCTAATTCCCGACCGATATAAAACACGAAATCGCGCGGAATCGGTTCAACAATCGCGAATGAAAACAATTTGCTACCGCCGATTTCGCGTATTGTTTTGTTTTGATGATGATACCATCATCAATTTTGACATTTTCCCCTATGTTCGCACAAATGCTCTGCATCATGCAGGTGTAGCCCGATTTGGATCAGAGTGGTGTAAGTGGAAGAGCGCATGGGGTAAAACGATACCGTGTCTTCGATTTCGGGTCGATTGATACAATTTTATTTCGCATAATTTTGGTTTTGTGGTTTAACCTGGGATGGTTCGTTTGATTCCAGCGGGAATCATTTTGATCTGTTTAAATTATACAAAAGACATTCTTTGGTCCCTCTCAAACGTTTCTTTTGCCATGTACGAAGCGTTTTGAGGCGAAAAGGGACGAATATACAAACTTTTTGTTCGGAATGTCTGTGAGTGGGAGAATCGATGACGTGTTAAGCGGTATGGTATGTGTGAATGTATAAGTGTGGAATCGAACAGAGTGAATGAATGCATGTGTGAATGATAAGATAAAATTGTTTTGGGGTTAATTCGAAGTGCTTATCGGAATGTGAATGATCGAGCAGGCCAGTGATTAAGGATGAATGAATGGGATTGTATGAATGTACTTGGATTGAATCCCCAACACAAGTGTGTAGTACTGGTATCGTAAGGACACGTAAGACATTTCTGGACAGTCGTTGAAAAAGAACAATATAATGCCGACAACCGTTCTCCTGCACGTTGAAACATTGAAAATTGTCAATGCCACTTGCAGAATTTTGGGAATTTCGAGTTGTTACCGATCTTGTTTTCGGATTGCATTTAGAATTCAACCCATAGCCGAATAATAACAATGGCTGATAGCCTCTCGCTTCGCGTATGCTGTCAGTATTATCAGACCAAACTTGAGCAAACATTTCACCGATGAGGACACTCGGTCGATTAATTTTTTTGAATGAATTATTTATAAATTGCGGAAGAAATAATTAGGTGTAGTTAGTTTTTCTTTGTTTATTTATTTATTTATTCATTTCGTTATTATTGTATCGGTGTTAGGTGTTAGTTTAAAAAAAAATTGTTACCAATTTTTTTTCCACCCGGTGTGGGCGAGATTGTAACCCGTCAGGGTAACAATTTAACACTGGGTGAAAATATACCTATTTGTACGTACTCTCTCCGTAGAGTGCATTGTTTATGTAACATAATGCTCACCACTGTTCCTTATGATCGTTCACTTTTTCTCGTAAAATTTGTTTGTTTTAGCTTTTGTGAACGATTCTGTTGGTCTAGACAGGTGTAGAAAATTTTGTTTCATATTTATGTATAAATAACATAGGGCTTAGATAGGCCACCGCTCTCCTGCTGCTGAAATAAGTGTACTGGCTATGCTGCGCATAGGTGTGACAGCTATGCGGCGGTACGTTTTTTTTGGTGCTGGTTTTGGTGTTTGTTTTGAGTCGAGTGAAAAAAGGCGGCCATCGTGGAAAGCCAGAAAGTGACGAACCACGGCAGTGATCAGACGTCCATAAGATTGTTATTTCCTCGGGACAGTTTCCCGCCACCGTAACGAAAAGTTCAGTGCGCGCGTGTGACGGCAAATTAAATCCGTCAAAAGTGCCGGCCCGTGGTTCGGGCACAAGTGCTTATAGTGGTGCTGGATCGCCGTCGGGGGAAGCTAATCACCAAGGAGCTTTCGCTTCCCCGGCTAACCGTTAAGGATCCGATGCACCCACCCCTCTCGCTGCAGAGGATAAGTCGAACGAGCCTTGCTCTCCTCTGCAGCTAACAGTCAAGGAGAGGGAAGCAGGTAGGACGACGACTCCGCCTGGGAAGAACACTGCGGTGTCTTCCGGGATTCCTTGCGGGGAGCAAGGGAATCCGGTGATTCATCACCAACGTCGCTAGGGAGGTTCCAACAAAAGAGCCAAGCTCACCTCCCTAGCTAATTGTTAAGGACCACTGCCGGAGCAGCCAACGTAAATAGGGAGAACTCAGCCGTTGCTGTCCCGGCCGGTCGGAGGAAACCGCCCGCCTATCCGCCCGCAGCAGCAGTGTACAGTGAAGGGAGAGTAGGTGAAAATAAAACACGGTAAAATTTAATTTATTTGTTTTTCCTTTTTGTTTGTTGTGTTACGAAAATCCGAAATTCTGTAGAGGCACCTAGGCCGCCCTAAATGGAAGGGTCCGCCGGGCAATTAAGAACCCGAGTAGTGGGCAAACCCCTACTTACAATTTTTATAAAAAAAAATAACATAAAATCTCGACGTTTCATGCATTTTGAAGATGTTGGGCATCAAAAATACGAATTTGATTTCTGAAATTTCATGGGGTCCCCCCTTTGAAAAAAAAAATTAGTTCCGGCTTATATGGGAATTTCATGTATGACCGGACGGTTAGGTCTAGATTTCCTCACCCATATAAGCGATCCGTACGAAATTTTATAGACATCTGTGGGGATATTATAGCTATCATTTGGGACTAAGTTTGTTTAAATCGGCCTAACCATTTCCGGGAAACTGATGTGAGTTCTTCAATTTTGAAAGATGGCCGCTTTTCCCGGGCACTTCCGGAACCGTCTATGGTGGTCAATGTAGTCAACGAGAGTTTTTTTTTTTTTTTTTTTTTATCTTAAAATACGTTTATTTAGGCCCAAATGCTGTAGCTTAACGAGGCCGATAATTCATTTTTTTTATATTACATGTCACATGTTAGTGGGGGAAGGGAAAGCCGTATTTAGGGGCGGCTTGCTCCCCTCTTATGTAAGTAAAGGAAAAAGGTAGGAAGTGGGATACATATTGTGTAATTGACATCGTCGTTTGCTCATTGTGGCGGATATGCACACTTTGTTGTAGTGTTGTAGTTTCCAGCCTGTAATCGCAGGGGCGAGGGGAGGGTCGATATTTCGGATAATTATTGGCACTCTTTATCATCTGCATGTGCGGTATGTCATGATGTTCTGGATAGACGGTTATCAAGAAGAGTGTGCACCGAAGACTCGTGAAGCAATGCCATATTGTAGATACAGGGATAGGTTGGTGAGATTCTACTGTGAATGAGAGAGGGTAAAATGTATTAAACTTGGACATCAATGGTTTTCAAAAAGATATAGATAAGAAAAATATAGGGGTGGTCACGGCTTGCCAGGACGTCCCGGACTGGCACATAGGGTGATCTACCTCGGGCCCGAAGGGAATCTATTAGTTGGGACCTGGCAACACAGTACTCTGCGCACAGCCAAACAACATGCTCGATGTCGTGATAGCCGTTCTCACAAACACAATGATTATTTTCAGCAAGCCCTATACGACGGAGATGCGCGTCGAACGAGTAATGGTTGGACATGATCCTTGACATCGTACGAATAAAGTCCCGGTTCACATCCAACCCCTTAAACCAAGCATTCGTTGATACCTTCGGGATAATGGAATGTAGCCACCGTCCCAGATGCCCATTGCTCCATGAGGTTTGCCAACTATCGAGCGTCCTCTGACGAGAGATACTGAAAAATTCGTTGAAGCAAATTGGTCTTTCGTAAGTGTCGCCTTCTAATGCGCCCACCTTGGCTAAAGAGTCCGCCTTCTCATTGCCCGCAATAGAACAATGTGACGGGACCCAAACCAAGGTAATCTGGTAAGATTTTTCAGATAAAGCACTCAGATATTCCCGTATTTTCCCCAGGAAATACGGTGAGTGCTTTCCAGGCTTCGCCGCACGGATGGCCTCAATGGAGCTGAGACTATCCGAAACGATGAAGTAATGGTCTGAGGGCAGGGTGTCAATGATCCCGAGAGTATACTGAATGGCAGCTAATTCTGCGACGTAAATTGAAGCAGGATCATTGAGTTTGAATGAGGCAGCAAGATTTTCGTTGAAGATACCGAAGCCTGTGGACCCGTCGAGAATTGATCCGTCAGTGTAGAACATTTTGGCGCAGTCGACTTGATGGTATTTGTTATAGAAAATATTTGGGACCACTTGTGGGCGAATATGATCCGGAATTCCACAAATCTCTTCCTTCATGGATGTATCGAAAAATACAGTTGGATCAGAAGTATCTAAGAGATGAGCACGGTTGACGTTATATGTACATGAATTGATGTTCTGTGCCATGTAATCGAAGTACAAGGACATGAATCGGGTCTGAGAATTAAGCTCGACAAGCCTTTCGCAATTTGCAATCACCAATGGGTTCAGAATATCGCATCGAATGAGCAATCGATATGAGAGGTCCCAGAATCGATTTTTCAGCGGAAGAACGCCCGCCAGCACTTCGAGACTCATCGTATGGGTCGAGTGCATGCAACCCAAGGCAATACGCAAGCAACGATACTGGATTCGCTCCAGTTTGATGAAGTGTATGTTCGCAGCGGAGCGAAAGCAGAAACATCCGTACTCCAACACTGATAATATCGTTGTTTGGTACAACCTGATTAGGTCTCCTGGATGGGCACCCCACCATGTTCCAGTTATTGTACGGAAAAAGTTGATCCTTTGTTGGCACTTCTGTTTCAGATACCTAATGTGACATCCCCAGGTACCTTTAGAGTCGAACCATACCCCGAGATATTTGAATGTTGAAGCTTGAGCAATAGTTTGATTCATTAATTGAAGCTGTAGTTGCGCTGGTTCACGCTTTCTAGAAAATACGACTAGCTCAGTTTTCTCCGTGGAGAACTCGATACCCAGTTGGAGAGCCCAAGCAGACAAATTGTCCAAGGTATTTTGCAGTGGTCCTTGCAAGTCGACGGCTTTAGGACCTGTAATAGAGACCACACCGTCATCTGCAAGCTGCCTTAGCGTGCAGGAATTGACAAGACATTCGTCAATGTCATTCACGTAAAAATTGTAGAGGAGAGGGCTTAGACATGAGCCCTGGGGAAGGCCCATGTAGCTAAATCGTGATGTCGATAAATCGCCATGCGAGAAATGCATTTGTTTTTCAGACAACAGGTTTAGCAAAAAGTTATTTAAAATTGGCGAAAGACCATGCTGGTGCAACTTCTCATAAAGAATGTTGATCGAAACTGAATCGAAAGCCCCCTTAATATCCAAGAATACTGATGCCATCTGCTCTTTGTTAGCATATGCCATTTGAATTTCTGTTGAGAGCAACGCAAGGCAATCGTTCGTCCCTTTGCCTTTGCGGAAGCCAAATTGTGTATCTGACAGTAAGCCATTTGTTTCGACCCAATTGTCGAGCCGAAACAGGATCATTTTCTCGAACAACTTCCGGATACAGGACAGCATTGCAATCGGACGATACGAATTGTGGTCGGAGGCTGGTTTTCCTGGTTTTTGGATGGCGATGACCCTCACCTGTCTCCAGTCATGTGGGACAATGTTACCCTCAAGAAACCTATTAAATAAATTCAACAAGCGTCTTTTGGCAGAGTCTGGCAGATTCTTCAATAAGTTGAATTTAATTCTATCTGGCCCCGGGGCTTTATTGTTACATGATAAGAGAGCTAGTGAGAACTCCACCATCGTAAACGGTGTTTCGTTCGCGGTATTGTAAGGCGACGCGGCGCGGTAGATTTTCTGTGCCGGGGCGGAATCCGGACAAACCTTCTTGGCGAAATCGAATATCCAACGGTTTGAATATTCCACGCTCTCGTTAGTACTGTTTCGGTTTCGCATACGTCGGGCCGTGCCCCAAAGAGTGCTCATCGATGTTTCTCTTGTTAACCCGTCGACAAACCGGCGCCAGTAACTGCGTTTCTTAGCTTTCATTAAATTTTTTCATTCGCTTTTCTAATATCGCGTACACTCGATAACTAGCAACTAACCCGTCGTTCCGGAAAGTTTTATACGCGGCAGCTTTCTCCGCGTACACGTCTGAGCACTCTTTGTCCCACCACGGGTTGGGAGAACGTTTTTGGGTGTTCACGTCGGGTACTCGTTTCGTCTGAGTTTGAATCGCGCTATCGAGAATCGAGTTGGACAAAAACTTATATTCTTCCTCCGGGGGAAGTACCTGTGTTGAATCGATAGTTTTGGATATCTCAGCAGCGTAGCTCTTCCAATCAATGTTTCGTGTGAGGTCATAGGGAACATTGATTGGTGCCGATGGTCTTGAACCAGTGGTGATTGCAATTACAATTGGTAAGTGGTCACTACCGTGGGGATCAGATATTACCTTCCACTTGCAATCTAACCGTAGTGATGTCGAGCATAAAGATATGTCCAGTGCACTTGCTTGCGCAGGTGGTCTAGGAATCCGTGTCATTTCCCCTGTGTTCAGAATTGTCATATTGAAGTTGTCACAAAGGTCTTGAATTGTCGAAGATCGATTATCGTCGTATAGACAGCCCCACCCCGTACCGTGAGAGTTAAAGTCTCCAAGAAGCAGGCGGGGCGAGGGAAGGTGTTCAATCACGTTGGAGAATCTTCGATATCCCATCATGGCCCTAGGAGGAATGTAAATAGAAGCAATGCAAAGATCTTTGCCTTTGATTGTTGTTTGACAAGCGACAACTTCAATGCCTGGCGTCGAAGGGAGGTTGATTCGATTGAAGGAGTAGCACTTTTTGATCCCTAAAAGTACCCCCCCATATGAGTCTTCTCGATCCAAGCGGATAATGTTAAAATCGTGGAAGTTGAGGTTTATATTAGAAGTTAGCCATGTTTCACATAGGGAAAATGCATCACAATGATTGTAATTTAGCAAGTGTTTTAATGAATCAATTTTGGGGATAATACTTCTGCAGTTCCACTGTAAAACAGTGATCAGATCCCTGATTCCGTCTAATAAGTTAGCCATCGAAGGATACGATCGCTGTAAGGAGGGGCCATTGTTCAGTCAACTGTTTTAAAAATGTTCTTACTGTTGGTAGAATAGCAACCAGCAAGCTTTTCATAGGATCGGTAATGTTGAAAGCTGTGAATATCCAGTCCACAATGTCAGAAAATTTAAGGAATCCCGTTTTAGGTTGAGTTTCTGACTGTAAAATTGGAGCACTTGGGATTTTTGGTGCCCCGGGGAGTGCTGGGAACTCCTGGTTGTATCTCAATTTCCCAAAACCAGGAGGTATTATCTTCGGATTTGTACCAGCACTTCCAGTTGATGAATTATTTTTATTTTGTACCCTTGTTTGGGACAACCTAGGACCCTTACGAGGAAGTTCAGGTGAGTTTTGATTAGGTCTTTTCCTAGAGTTTCCAAGCGGAGCCAAAGAATGCCCCTCGCAAGGGTCGTTAGAGGCGTTATCGTCAGTTGGCAAGAGAGCGAATGGGTTTTCGGAGATAAGTGGAACAGCTCTTTTAAGCATTTCTGCGTAAGAGCGTATGGAGCGATCTTTGGCGGATCGCTTCAGTTTATCCGCGCGAAGTTTGTACGTTGGGCATGTCAAAAGTGCATGCGGATTCTCCCCACAGTAAACACACTTCTCAGCGGGGCTACTGCAAGTATCATCCGCATGGCGTTCCCCACATTTACCGCACCGTTGCTTGTTGCTACAGTAGGTGGCCGTGTGACCTAGCTGCTTGCAATTGGAACAATTCATGACCCGCGGTACAAACAGGCGTACAGGTAGACGAGCTCCTCCCACTTCAACGTAGCTCGGAAGTGCAGATCCGGCGAAGGTTACGCGAAACGAGTCTGATGGATAGTAATTACCATCTTCGATGGACTTTGAGTGCAATTGCTTGCACTCCAAAATCTTAACTGATTGAAGGTTAGGGTCCTTAAAGCGGCCAGCCCCATCATTCATCAGATCATCGACAGTTAGACCCGCATCACTTACCACACCGTCGATCTCCACATCACGAGAAGGGATGTAGACGCGATACTCCAGCGTAAAGAGGCTATTGCTAACGATATCATTGGCCTGTTTCAAGTCAGTAACGACTACGCGCAGTTTATCTGACTGAACCTTTTTAATCTCGGTTACGGCCGAGTAACGTTTTGTCAGCTCCCGTGCAACAGTTATGCTGTTTAACGGTTTATTTTTGGGCCGAAAGTATACCACCCAAGGACCAGCGGATCCATCCTGGTAAACCTTGACTCGGGGGGGCTGTGAGACATTGGGGGAAAGTGGGGGAAGTGGATCGACCATAACATTATCTGTCTCAGTATCAGATATACGTTCTTCTTCTTCATAATATTCCTCTTCGGAGGGTGATCCTTTTGTTTGTTCCATTTTGTTGCGGGAGCAACACGCTCGACCGCACTGTTTAACTTAAATCAAAATAAAAAATCAAAAGTAATAAAAAGAAAAAAAAAATCGATAAGAAAAGTAAAAAACGAAACACTTCACCAGTTGGTTCCTGACGAGCTGGTAGGTGGATTGATCCTTCGTTTGTTTTATCCGTCACCCGCGTGACCTTCACACAGTAGAGCTGATATAGCTCGTCTAAACAAAGCCGTCTTTCAGGCAAGAAAAATGTTTAGTAACGCACTTCACTGCACTACTTTAACTGATATCGCAGGTAACAATTATCACTCGCGGGACTGTTTATTAGTAATGCTTTACTGCAGCCTCTGCCACAGCAAGCACCTTCGTACCACCGAAAAAACTAAACCACACCGGAGAGAACAAAAAGCACTTGTTTCCCGGTACAAAGTTGGGTTACGAATCGTCAACGAGAGTTTGGTTGGCCGTCAGTGACCTAGAACAGCGAATTGAAGTTGTTTGAGAGACATGTTAGCGAAATTTTTACCTTTTTACATTTCTTATAAAAGAAATGTATAGAATTCGCTCAAACTGTCAAGATTTTTTCCGAGGCCCGAAGGGTCGAGTCTTATATACCAATCGACTCAGCTCGACGATTTGGGACAATGTCTATGTGTGTGTCTGTGTGTGTATGTAACGGACAAAGACTCATTCGTGATTCTCAGCAATGGCTGAACCGATCTTATCCAAACCAATTTTTAATGAAAGACCTATCAAACAGTAAGAACGCTATTAATTTGTTTTTGATTCTGATGTTTAGTTTCCAAGATATGAATGTTTGAATGTGTAAAAATGGCGTTTTTGCAGTTTTTTTTAATTATCTACCGAAATTGACAACATAGATTAACAATTTATATGTTTTAAGACAGCTTTAACGAATACCTTTCGAACAAGCTTTAGATTGTTGAAATCGGACTATTATCAAAAGAGATATTTAACATTAAATGCGGACGAAAGATTTTTATCATTTCCTATTGCCTGAAATATGACCAAAAACATGTAATCTATTATTAACGCCAAAACGGCTTATTTCAGGTCAATAGTATCTTCGAAGAATATGCAGGCAATATGCCCTTTCTTTTGGTATAGTGCTTTTGCTGATTAATCCCCCTATGAGTGAGATATTTTCACAAATTTTCTTGGAAGTGATTATATCGAAATGATGTCTTCAGCAAATTTGTAGCTCTAACTTTACTGAAGACTTCAAATATCTATTTTGTATACTTTAAAAGTTATGGCTTGTTGTTTGTTGATTACTCTTTGTCGCCTATTTATTGTTTAATATAGTAATAATCCATTGAAATAAGCCAAACATTATTTCGATAAAACGAATTTTGTATTTCATTTTTCTATCTACAACCGCTAGAAATAATCACCGAACACTTCCAAGTTGTCTGGAAGGAACTTGATAACTTATAAGTGCAAAAATGTTCATTTGTGCGAACCTTCTGACTGCAATTTTTCTAACTCATAGCCATCGGATCGATCTGAAACATATCGGAAAATGAAAAGCGAAATTAATAACTCCAAGCAACGGCGTAGCCAAGACAAAGTTTTGGGGTTTAACACCATACAACCCCCCCCCCCCACCACCACACCCAAAAAAATATTGGATTGAAGTTGAAAATTTATTGATGCTGACTGATTTAATTCAATATTACAATAACAATTATCTGATCCGTACATTAATAACCTGTTATTGTAAACATCATGAGGATTTTTGATAAATTGTCGGAATGGGGTCCTGATATGTAACTGATGTAACTGATTGGTCTTGATTTCACAGTTGTCTAATAGCATCAATATCAAATTCCTGCCTGAAAACATTCCAATAGAGAATTCCAGAGTTCTGTAATCAATCATAATCCTCAGATTTCTTTTCAAATTGAGCTCGCTTTTGTAGAAATGTACTGTAATAAGGGTCTTTATTTAATGGGAAGCGAAGTTAAAATTGATTTATTGTCTATGAAACATAGAACTGCTCACCAAAAAAAAAATGCATAACTTTCAACATTTGCTAAAAATGTTTTTGCCTTTCTCATTCACTCTAGAATTCGTCAATCTAATCCCGACCCGGAGCGCCAAGTGTCGTATGCCAATCGACTGAGATCGTCGAGATCGGAAAATGTCTGTGTGTGTTTGTATGTGTGTATGTGGAAAAAATGTGACCTCTGTTTCTCAGAGATGGCTGGACCGATTTGCACAAAGTTAGTCTCAAATGAAAGGTACAACCTTCCCATGCTATTGAATTTTTTATTGATTGGGCTTCCGGTTCCGGGGTTACGAGTTGAAGAGTGCAATCACACAGCAAATTCCCATATAAACTGAAATGAAAAATTTCAAAATCAAATTTGTATTTTTGATGCCAAATGATTTTAAAATGCATGAAATATTGAGATGTTTGACAAAAATTGACTTTGGTACATTTTTGCCTTTCTCATATAGAAAGGTTATGCAATCACTCAAAAATCGTCAATCATACCAGCCCGGAGGGAGTATGCAGTGAGGGGTTGCTACTTTAAAATTAAAACTAGTTTAAAATTTCTTAACAAGTTGAAAATTTTCGGCAGGACCCGGACCTCCCAGATCTTTCTTCATGATCCGCCGCTGGTTTTAAGCGATGTTTCAGTATCACTTAGTATCTCAAGATCGTGGCTGTCGATCCATTGTATGTATGTGCAAATCGTACTGAACATGTAATAACCATCAACATAACATCATAACATCAACATAACCATCCATGGAATCGTAGTCTGGACAAATGAGAAAAGCACAGTTGTACCACTCGGTGGATTAAAACAGATTTTTAGTTTGGGAATGCGTCGAGTTGAGACGAAAACGTAATATGATTAATAACGAGGATAACACTTTCCGAATGTAGAGAGAAATTTATGAAAAATGACGATTTCCATTCGACTCTAGCATGTCCTGATCGATTTTGATGAGCATTTGATTTTTGTTGTATGACCAATTATATGAATAGGTCAAATGTTCAAAAACAGTGATTTAAGGTCAAGATAGCATTATTTTGAAACCGCCAATTTCGGAGGTTTAGTATCTTCGATGAGTTTTACAAACGTTAAACAGCGCATCATTTGATAAAATTATTTTGACGGTATATTGTCCAAGAAGTATTTATGGTGAATTTTCTCAGGTTAATATTCATGACTACAATAAAGTCTCAACAAATTCGCTAAAGACACGAACTCTGTTACTATTTTCTGAAAAATTAATTCTGCATAATTTTAAAACATCAAAAATTGCGATTTCGGAATTATGCCGTTTGGACAGTAAGACCCTCACCAAACCGAATTTCTGGCTATGTCGCTAACTTCAAGTAAGTAGAAATAAAGTCGTTCTACACTCGTTCACAAGAAACTTCTTCGAATGCTGAATATCTATTATAATATATTGAAACCCCGATTTTATTAGTCAAATATGAACATATGTTTGATGATCTCTTGCAGACGAACAAGACTGAATTCGAGTAAATCCTTTCTTGAGCATGTTTTCCTTATCATGAAGATGCTAATATGCAAAAACAAAAAGTGCATCATAATCAGAAATAGTTATCAGACTACATCAAGGGACGGGAAGAATATTTTAACAGCTTCAGTTTATTATAAAGAAAAAAATTGCCCGATTTAGTCAATGTCCCTATTTTGTCAGCCTAAAATACACCATGAGACTGATAAAAATGGGTCTTTATTGTATGTAATATTCACTGTGTTTCACATTAATAGGTATATTTCATTTTTGGGGATTTTTTATTGCATCGAACTACAATAATTTTTAGGCAGTTTTCAAGAGGTTATTTTATAGACTTCTTCCAAAATTTGGCGAACCTATTCCAATTCGTATACCAATTAATTAGTATACTTAAGGGTTTATATGTTGCAGATAGAGAAAATTCTGAAATTTTCAGCTTTTTCCTACACCATATTACGAAAACTTATTAAACAACTTTTCCTAATAAGTTTGTGAAAATTATAAACTATTTGAAATTTTTTAAGTTTTATTTTTTTATTTAACCGTGATTTTTAATAAATAGTGACCATCGCTTCACAACGCAGTATATTTTTCATGACTTGCGGTGAGCACGATCTCTCAAATTGCTGAACTGAAAATTATGGAATAGAAGTTAATTTTTAGTATTATTTACAGATTTAACTCGCCGCGCATATAGCTCTGAATTAGACCCGCTGGTGCACTGAGACGATTTCGCTGGATTTGCAGAGCATTGTGCACCCATTGCATTAACGCAAGTGACGGGAGGTTATCGAAAAGTTTCGTGAAAATAAAAATTCCAGTAATGATGATGATTTTCCCAAACGGTTCGTTTTCGAGAGGTTTTTTCTTATTCTTTGGCATTAGGATTAGCGATAATAATTCAAATCAAGGATACTACTGGGAAGTCACCTTTAGAAAAAGTCGATGTTGAAGTAAAATTTGGAACTATGCACGCATGCACTTCAGAGATAGCGTGATATCAGAAGCTGCGATTTCATTTCAACGTTTTTTTGTGAAAAGGGCGATACTTACAAATGTAAACATAAGGCTTTTTCATACATGCGAATGAGGGCTTTGAAACGCAACAAATTAACCTAAAAATTTGGATTCTACGATATTGCTTTCTTAAACTACAGCAAAAAATACAACGGGCGAAACTGTATTTTTGTTTGTTTATTTAAAGTTTCGTCCTCCACGCTCCATGCAAACAAACAGGGCGATACTTTTTTGCTAGCAGTTTAGAGCGAAACTGTTTTTTCGTATTTTTTTTAGGATTATCAAGCTGATACCTGCTGTAAATAGTAACAATGATTGCTATTGAAAAAACGTTTTTAATCCACCTAACAGTGTGATGAGACATTTCTTATAACTCTTATCACTCTCTTCGGATATTATATCGTTTTAGAACATTTAGAACTTGATGCTTCGCGTTGTTTTTGATAACACATACTACATGGGATAGTGGCAGGACTCAGAGAATCGCTCAAATCAACATAGGACAACATCAGTGCTAGAAATCTCAAACCAAATCAATGGGATAGCAAAAAAATGGCCCATAAAATAGACATACAAACGAATTATTGTTAATGCTCCGTTAATAAAATATCTAAATTGTGGTGGAAAACAGAATTTTCCTAAAGGGGTTATATATTGTACAGAGCCAAAAAAATCGATTTTTTTTAATCGATTTGAAGTTTATACTTTACTCAAATTTCCAACGCGACTGAGAACTACGAAATCAACGCTTTTTCTTGAAAAGGGCGATACTTGCAGTGATACCATTCAAAGAAAATCAACAGTGAATATTTCCAGCCTTGGTTTTATTTCCTATTTAAGAACTATTGTGTTTTTTTACATCCTAGATTGCATGATTCAGTGATCGAAACCCAAAACTTCATAAAGTATTTGAAATTATTAAATTAAAATTTGTTTTTGCTATTGAAATTGACAAAATGATAGAATTGCCTTTTTGGCGATTGTTTACTTTTTCGGTCCCACCTATCAGCATTGAAGTATCGCCCTTACGTTTTTATACCATAACTACCGTTCTACACCACCGATTACGTCCGTGTTTTTTCAATAGCGGTCAATGTTACTATTTACAGCTGGTATCAGCTTGATAATCCTGAAAAAATACGAAAATAACAGTTTCGCCTCTAAACTGCTAGCAAAAAAAGTATCGTCCTGTTTGTTTGCATGGAGCGTGGAGGGCGAAACTTTAAATAAACAAACAAAAATACAGTTTCGCCCGTTGTATTTTTTGCTGTAGTTTAAGAAAGCAATATCGTAGAATCAAAATTTTTAGGTTAATTTGTTGCGTTTCAAAGCCCTCATTCGCATGTATGAAAAAAGCCTTAAGTTCACATTTGCAAGTATCGCCCTTTTCACAAAAAAGCGTTGAAATGGAATCGCAGCTCCTGATACCACGCTATCTCTGAAGTGCATGCGTGCATAGTTCCAAATCACGGTTAAATAAAAAATAAAACTATTAAAAAATTTCAAATAGTTTATAATTTTCACAAACTTATTAGGAAAAATTGTTTAATAAGCTTTCGTAATATTGTGTAGGAAAAAAGCTGAAAATTTCAGTAATTTTCTACCTGCAACATATAAACCCTTAAGTATACCAATTAATTGGTATACGAATTGGAATAGGTTCGCCAAATTTTGGAAGAAGTCTATAAAATAACCCCTTGAAAACTACCTAAAAATTGTTGTAGTTCGATGCAATAAAAAAAAATCCCCGAAAATGAAATATACCTATTAATGTGAAACACAGTGAATAATACATACAATAAAGACCCATTTTTATCAGTCTCATTGCGTATTTTAGGCTGACAAAATGGAGACATTGACTAAATCGGACAATTTTTTTTCTTTATAATAAAGTAAAGCGGTTAAAATATTCTTCCCGTCCCTTGATGTAGTCTGATAACTATTTCTGATTGTGATGAATTTTTTATTTTTGCATATTTCCATCTTCATGATAAGGAAAACATGCTCAAGAAAGGATTTACTCGAATTCAGTCTTGTTCGTCTGCTAGAGCCCATCAAACATATGTTCATATTTGGCTGATAAAATCGGGGTTTCAATGTATTATAATATATATTCAGCATTCGAAGAAGTTTCTTGTGAACGAGTGTAGAACGACTTTGTTTTTACTTACTTGAAGTCAGCGGCGTAGCCAGAAATTCGGTTTGGAGGGGGTTTGGTTGAAAATCGATCTTACTGTCCAAACGGCATAATTCCGTAAACCGTAATTTTTGAAGTTTTAAAATTATGCAGAATTAATTTTTCAGAAAATAGTAACAGAGTTCGTGTCTTTAGCGAATTTGTTGAGACTTTATTGTAGTCATGAATATTAACCTGAGAAAATTCACCATAAATACTTCTTGGACGATATACCGTCAAAATTATTTTATCAAATGATGCGCTGTTTAACGTTTGTAAAACTCATCGAAGATACTAAACCTCCGAAATTGGCGGTTTCAAAATGATGTTATTTTGACCTTAAATTACTGTTTTTGAACATTTGACCTATACATATAATTGGTCATACAACAAAAATCAAATGCTCATCAAAATCGATCAGGACCTGCTAGAGTCGAATGGAAATCGTCATTTTTCATAAATTTCTCTCTACATTCAGAAAGTGTTATCCTCGTTATTAATCATATTACGTTTTTGTCTCAACTCGACGCATTCCTAAAATAAAAACCTGTTTTAATCCACCTAGTGGTGCAATTGTGCTTTTCCCATTTGTCCAGACTACGATTCTATGGCTGGTTATGTTCAATACAATGGTGGAAATGAATATTACATGTTCAGTACGATTTGTACATACATACAATGGATCGACAGCCACGATCTTGAGATACTATGTGATACTGAAACATCGCTTGAAACCAGCTGTGGATCATGGAGAAAGATCCGGGAGATCCGGGTCTTGCCGAAAATTTTCAACTTGTTAAGAAATTTTAATCTAGTTTTAATTTTAAAGTAGCAACCCCTCACTGCATACTCCCTCCGGGCCGGTATGATTGTCGATTTTTAGAGTGATTGCATAACCTTTCTATATGAGAAAGGCAAAAATGTACCAAAGTCCAAAGAAGTCAATTTTTGTCAAACATCTCAATGTTTCATGCATTTTAAAGTCATGTTGCATCCAAAATACAAATTTGATTTTGATTTTTTTTCATTTATATGGGAATTTGCTGTGTGATTGCACTCTTCAACTCGTAACTCCGGAACCGGAAGTCCAATCAATAAAAATATCAATAGCAGCCGATGGGAAGGTTGTACCTTTCATTTGAGACTAACTTTGTGCAAATCGGTCCAGCCATCTCTGAGCAACAGAGGTCACATTTTTTCCACTTACACACATACACACAGACATTTTCCGATCTCGACGAACTCAGTCAATCGGCATATGACACTCGGCTCTCCGGGTCGGGATTAGATTGACGAATTTTAGAGTGAATGAGAAAGGCGAAAACATTTTTAGCAAATGTTGAAGGTTATGCATTTTTTTGGTGAGCAGTTCTATGTTTCATAGACATTTAATCAATTTTAACTACACTTCCTATTAAATAAAGACCCTTATTACAGTATATCTCTACAAAAGCGTGCTTATGATTGATTACAGAACTCTGGAATTTTCTATTGGAATGTTTTTAGGCAGGAATTTGATATTGATGCTATTAGACAACTGTGAAATCAAGACCAATAGATCAGTTACATATCAGGACCCCATTCCGACAATTTATCAAAAGTCCTCAATCTACGGTTCAGATAATTGTTATTGTAATATTGAATTAAATCAGTCTGCATCAATAAATTTTCAACTTCAATCCAATATTTTTTTTTGGGTGTGGTGGGGGGGGGGGGGTTGTATGGTGTTAAACCCCAAAACCTTCTCTTGGCTACGCCGTTGCTTGGAATTAATTATTTAAAATTGTGTATTGTTTAAGCTTGATATGTGCGTTTAGTTTTTGCTCCTGTTCGACGATCGTTTTGGCTATGTTAAATTGTGCTTAACAACCGGAAAAGGAGTTCACCCGTCTCGACTTTGACCTATAAATCAGTGCCAATTGCTATTTTTGTAATTCGACTTGCGTGCAGCTGCTAAAACACAAAATTATTTGCACTGCATAACGAAGTTCGTGCTGCCATTGTTTCATTGTTGCTAATCGTCAGTGGCTAACAAAATTAAATGTAAAAAGTGCTGTTTGTCAATCGAACCAAACACGATCTTGAGGTCTCATCGTGGTGTGTGAAGGAAGATGTGCTGATCACTTTCATGCAGCATGCGTTGGTCTCGAGGAAGTGCAAATTAACTCGTTCTCGAACAATGTAATTTGGCTCTGCGATGACTGTGCGTGTGTCTTCTACAAAATTCGGGATCGATGGGTTCAGCAGAGAAAGCGCAAGTCAATGTTGAAGCAGAAATTACGGCGATGAAACGGCAGATAAGTGATATCTTGAACACGCTGTCAATGCTTGTTCCTGGTGATGATGCTGGAAAGAGCCACTCGACCCCTGTTTCAACGTCTATGGTTCGTAATAATATGAGTGCAAGCATCAACCAAATCGATGTAACTGCACCTACCGTGCCGCCTCTGCCATTACCGCCTAACAGTTCCGCGACAAACAGTGACATGAAATTTGCACTTTTCTTATCGAATGTTGACTGTAGTGTTTCCGAAAATGAAATTTCGCTGTTGGTCTCCAATTCTCTCGGCATCAATAGTGTCGATGAGATAGAAACGAGCAAATTAGTGCCAAGTTGGAAAAACTGCAGCACGCTGGATTATACATCGTTTAAAGTAGTTTTGTCTGACAGGTGGAAATCAAAAGCTCTACAATCGTCATCGTGGCCTCGTGGATTGAAATTTCGAGAATTTGTGCGTCGTGACACCTGGAAACCAGAGATTTTTAGATGAACTTGTACTTGAGCAGTAATAAAATGTTTATGTTATGGTGTGTTTCGTTATAACTGTTAATTTGCCGTTATACTATGTGTAGCGTAGGCCGCGGGGGCCACTGGTTTTGTATTTGAGAAAAACTCCCGACTCGATTTGTAAAATAAAACCGCATAAACACTTGATCTCAATCAACTATTTATTAAGAAACACTAACGGTAATATCTGCCGCGGCCGGGCGAGAACTAACTACCGACTGACTCAAACGAAAAACTTAAACGAATCACCACCCCGGACGCGGCCGGGCGAGGGCTATCACAAACAACTGACTTCTTACGACTGACTTATCCGACCTGACGCAAAAGACTTTTATCATTTCGTCTGTGTCAATTCCTGAGGTAGAACTAACCGCAGAACACGCGATTAGCACGGTGGAGGAATGGATGAGCGCGAGAGGCCTGGAGCTCGCTCATCATAAGACGGAGGTAGTTATCGTCAACAACCGCAAGTCGGCACAACATGCAGTTATCCATGTGGGAGAAGTCGCGATCACTTCACAGCGAAGTCTGAAGTCTCTCGGAGTCATTATAGACGACAAGCTGACCTTCGGCAGCCATGTCGACTATACGTGCAAGAGAGCGTCGACTACTGTTGCGGCACTATCGAGAATGATGTCCAACAGCTCAAAGGTGTGCGCCAGTAGACGTAGGTTACTGGCAGGCGTTGCCGTATCTATCCTCAGGTACGGCGGCCCGTCATGGTCAAGAGCACTGAGGGTAACCAGTTACCTACAGAAACTGGAGAGCACCTACCGCGTGATGTGCCTCAGAGTGATATCTGCCTACCGCACGGTATCACACGATGCATCCTGCGTGATAGCGAGCATGATGCCAGTCGGGCTGGTCATTCGGGAAGATGAGGAGTGCTTTGAGCTACGTGGAAATAGGGGAGCCCGCGAGCGCACCAGGGTGACCTCGGTCGCCAGATGGCAGTGTGAGTGGGACAACTCCTCGAAAGGTAGGTGGACCCACCGGCTGATACCTAGCATATCGAGCTGGGTGGGAAGACCCCATGGGGAAGTTCACTTCCACCTGACACAATTCCTGTCAGGCCATGGCTGTTTCCGTCAGTACCTCCACAGGTTCGGACACGCGGAGGTCCCAGTCTGCCCGGACTGCCTAGGTGTAGATGAAACTGCCGAACACATACTGTTCGTATGCCATCGGTTCGACGTCGAAAGAAGAGCAATGCTTGACGTCTGTGGCTGGGACACAACCCCGGATACCCTTATTCAGCGGATGTGTCAAACGGTGGAGAAGTGGAACGCAGTCTCGGCTGCTACCATCCAGATTGCCAGTAGGCTACAGGTAATCTGGCGAACCGAGCAACAGACGGCGGGCACGGCTAACTAGTGATTGGTTAGCTGGAGCGAAAAAGGCCAAGCGCAAAATAAGAGAGTGAATGGTCTGTTCATGCCGAGGTAGGTTGGCGCAGCGAATGGCAACCGCGTAAGGGGTAAACCCAGCCACCCCGAAGCAAGACAGAAGCGTGAGTGTATAGGCGTATAAGTGGACTGCCTCATGCCAAGACGGGAGGGTCGTAGCGTAGTATGTTGGAACTAAGCTATCGATGCCTCATGGCGTGGCAGAGGAGTGAAAGGGTGAGCATCCAAGTCAGTCTCACATTGCATGTTAAGGGTGAGCATAAAAGTCAGCCTCACAGGTTGGTAGAGGCTAGCACAAAAGTCAGCCTAGCAAGGAATGAAAAAGGTGAGCACAAAAGTCAGCCTCGCATGGTATGTCAGAAGTGGGGCCTAAGAAAAATGTCCCACATGGGATGCCAGAGGGAGAGACAAAGGTACAATAGAGTGGCACGATTGAGAGTGAATCAGGTGATAGGGTGAGCACCCAAGTCAGCCTCACATGGATGGGTAGGGCGAGCACAAAAGTAAGCCTAGCAAGGAATGAGTAAGGTGAGCACACAAGTCAGCCTCGCATGGAACGTAAAAGGTGAGCACAAAAGTCAGCCTCATGTGGGAGTGTTTCAGAGTGAATCAAAGTGTGATTGAGAGAGCACCCAAGTAAGCCTCATACAGGATGTATGATCGCGTGAGTGAGAGTGAATGAGTAGATTCAGTACAGCCATCCCCCCAGAAGTAATACCGAGAGGTAGTTCCTGGGAGGAATGATGGCGGAGCCCAATGGAGTTTAGTCGGTATTAATGGCTGGTCACCATTCGAGTCCGACACGCCCCCAGTGCACCCAGTGTGGTAGATTGGACCCTACCGTTAGCACGTGTACTGGGCTAGGACATAAAGGTGTTCTCCATTGTAAAAAAAAAGACTTCTCTCTGAGAGAGTCTCAGACCTAAACAAAACATTCTTTCCACGCTCGCGAGAGTAAAGACCCCGGTGGATGAATCAGTAGTTCACTATGACTCATACTCGAAAGCCTTTACTTTCTATAATAGCGTCGCCGTCTGCTGCTGGCAGCAACAAACTGTGTTTAATTAAACAAAGTGTTTATTCTTTTCCGTAAGCGTATGGCTTGGAAAGCGCGAGTGCATCAAAATATCAGCTTAGCTTAAGGCTGTAGCTGGTGATGTAACCCAGGAAATTATCTTCCATGGTGCACCACTTGGAGAAATTTTCCAGGGTTGATGTTGGCCGAAAACTATGGGCGCTGCATATGTATTATATTGATATGATATCGATTAATTTTTGTTTGTGATCAAACTGGTATATGTATGATATATATATTTTAAGTAAAATTTTCAATAAGACCGTACAGGTCAGTTGGAATATAATAAATAAACAAATAAACAAATTTCGCTTTTCATTTTCCGATATGTTTCAGATCGATCCGATGGTTATAAGTTAGAAAAATTGCAGTCAGAAGGTTCGCACAAATGAACATTTTTGTACTGATAAGTTATCAAGTTCCTTCCAGACAACTTGGAAGTGTTCGGTGATTATATCTAGCGGTTGTAGATAGTAAAATGAAATACAAAATTCGTTTTATCGAAATAATGTTTAGCTTATTTTAATGGATTATTACTATATTGAACAATAAATAGGCGACGAAGAGTAATCAACAAACAACAAGCCATAACTTTTAAAGTATTCAAAATAGATATTTAAAGTCTTAATAAAGTTATTCGCAAAAGTAAGAGCTACAAATTTGCTGAAGACATCATTTCGGATGGTTAGATTCGCCTCAGGCGCATTCGTAACCAGTCCGATTTCAGCGATTATGGCAGAAGCAGGTACTTTACCTTTCCACCTTTTTACTCTCCAAGCTGTAGTTCGATCTGCGATTCGTATTCTGGAGAAAGATCACAGGAATATTGATCTCCCAGTTGTGCAAAGAGCATCCACTCGACTTATGGAAGCGACTGGAATGCAACTCCCAAACATCGCTGTGCGGGTACGTCTCGCTAATCGTATATGGCATGCACCCAAACCACGAGTTGTGTGGGATGTTAAACGACAGGTCAAAGCAGGAGACCCCCCGGCAGTAGTACAACCTATCGTACAGGAGCTACTGGCCAATCGGTTCCATCGTTCCACGGTTATTTACACTGATGGGTCTAAGTGTGACAATACTGTTGGAGCAGGAGTATTCAGCAAAAATCATCAGCTATCGATAGGGCTCCCGTCGCACTGTAGTGTTTTTTCAGCAGAGGCGTACGCGATTAAATCGGCACTCAATATTGAATCGCAACCCTCAAACGAATTGATTATTCTGTCTGACTCGGCAAGCTGTCTCTCGGCCATAGAGAGCGGAAAATCGCAACACCCGTGGATACAAGACATTGAAAGCCTGTTCGGAAATCACGCGATCTACTTCTGCTGGATTCCAGGCCACGCCGGCATCCACGGTAACGAAAGAGCAGATCGGCTTGCCGGTGAAGCTAGAAGCAACCCTCCACTCAATATCACCATCCCAAAGAGGGATGCCATAAAAGCAATAACCAAAGTCACTCGACAGCAATGGGAAGATCAATGGGGGCAACTTAGAGAGGTAAAACTACGGGAAATTAAACCTGACACTAAAAAGTGGCTTGACCAGAAGAGCCCAACTGATCAGCGAGTACTCACACGACTACGAATCGGTCACACGAGACTAACGCACGAATTCCTACTGGAGAAATCATCGCCGCCGGTGTGTGAATGCTGTGGAACGGTAGTGGACGTTCGTCATCTTATTCTTCAATGCAGAAAGTTCGAGGCACTAAGAAACAAATACAATATCCATCCAACAAGCCTGTGTGCGGCATTATGCAACGATGAAGATGACGAAAAGCGACTGATTGGGTTCCTGAAAGAAGCCGATTTGTATGGAAGATTGTGAAAAGTGAATGAAAACGTAGAAGGCTGATAAAAGAAGATCACAAAGATGCAGATACTGAAAAAGGCAATTCTGAAGTAAGCTGAGCATAAATCGAAGCTGCGGAGAAAGAAAAAAGGGCCTAAACAAACGTGTAAAGAAGAAAATAGAAGAACAAGAAGTACACAGTGATCTAGAGCTAAACAACAATACAGAAGAAATAAAGAAGAAAGGTCAAACGTTGCAGTACAAATAATTAACAAAAAGTGTGTGAAGAGAATCGAAACCGTATACAGAATGACGTAAGATGCAGAGGAAGAAATAGAAAGAGCAGAGATGACTGGGAAACCGAACGACAATAGCAAGGAAACCAGATAAGTGAATTTATTACTTTCTATGATTGATGTAATGTAACAAAAAAAAAATAAATGTAGAACTAATTTTTTTCCCGACATGAATGCACCCTTTCGGTGTAAAATGTCGTTAATAAAAAAAAAAAAAAGTCGCCGTCTGCTGCTGGCAGCAACAAACTGTGTTTAATTAAACAAAGTGTTTATTCTTTTCCGTAAGCGTATGGCTTGGAAAGCGCGAGTGCATCAAAATATCAGCTTAGCTTAAGGCTGTAGCTGGTGATGTAACCCAGGAAATTAGCTTCCATGGTGCACCACTTGGAGAAATTTTCCAGGGTTGATGCTGGCCGAAAACTATGGGCGCTGCATGCCCCCTTACTTACTGAGCTTGATGTTGCCTCGGAGAGACGCATCATCAAGACGATTGCGCGGGTCATTAGAAAAATTTGTGTCAAAAAGTCTTTTGTGTCCTAACTCCTAAGATTGCCATTACATAAATAATATTTGTTATTACTTTTGTCAAAACCAAATATTTACAATTTTCTATCATTATTTGACATTTTCTTAACATCCTAACTTTACGATGGTCCTAGTGTGCACATCTTCCTGCTTCCAAACGTTACATCCACTCTCGGCTCCTCGACTCGGTTACGTAGTGGTTCTCGGAATTCAGATTTCGGGCCCCTCGTGCGGCAGGATATTTCCAATTGGTTGAGAAGTGACATCCTTCTTTGTCCGCAGATTGTTGTCTTCTTGGGCCATGGTTGCTTGCTTATACATATTGTTTCGATTCTGTCTTCTCCGTTCACGTTGTTAATTTTTATTAACGATTCCTCGCTCCTCGATTCTGGTTAGAATTTATTTGTTGTACCACCCCTCGATCGATTACATTGATATCGACGTCCTTTACGTATTTGTTTACATTGGTTTCTCCCTCAACGTTTGGCTTATCCGGGAGATTTGTCTGCTTGCTTGCTACCTTCAGGCCATATTGGTTGTGGGCTACTGAGGCGCTATTTTCAATCACACAGACCGGGTTTGACTGTTCCGACTGTGGCTTTAATCTTTGGTTTAGGCTGATCCAGGTTTAGCCTTCGTTGCCAATACTCCACTCTCAGCTTCATTGAATTTCTCGTTAATAATGGGCTGTCCTGCTTGTTTCGTATTTTGACCATTCTTCCACCTCCGAGATCCCCTCCATCTTCTTCCCGTCACCACCTGCAACCGTCCTTTCCAAATCCATCCTTGTCCAACGCGTTGGGTAGTGCTCGTGACTACCATCTCCATGGGGCACACACTACTCTGGACTTCTGCTTCCACTTCATGCAAAATCTCCTATGTTTAATAATTTTTTTTTCATTATATGTTATTTGCTTCTTTGTTGTACGGTTTTGATAATTTGACTGCTATAGATTATTATTGTATTAAAAATATAAACAAACTAATTTTTTTGTGTTATCTTCATTCTCAACCTGTAATTTACTATATCTATTTAATTATTTCAATTTGTGTTTGTTTTCAATCATTTGCTTTAATCTTTAAAATTTGTCTTATGTGAAATTACTTTTGTTTATAGTTTATTTTAAAATGAAAACCGACTCGATTGGCAATCTTCCTAATCTTCTATTTTTTTTTATGTCGGTGATTCTTTGCAAAAGAAAAAGAGTGTTAGTGGTTAGTATGTTTCCCCCAATTCCTTCTTTTTCCCCAGATGTGTTTTTTTCTTTTGTTTTTTTTTCGAGATCTTTTGCTACTTTGCTCATTTTAATAATTTCGAGTTCTTTTGCCAATTGTGCTCGTTTTTAGTAAATTTCTTTTTTGTGATATTGTTTTAGGCTCGAGATGGATAATATATTTTTTTGTGTGTTCCTCGAGTTGTGTCTTTTTTTGTAATTGTGTTTTTTTTTCATAATAATTTTTTTTTTCATTATGCATTTTTTTTCTTAAATTTTTTTTTTCAAAAATGTTTTGTGTCGACAACATTTGTCGAAGCGAGGTAAGTATTTTTGCGGGAATACTTCGTTATCTTCCTTCCTGTCTATTGTGGCTATTGTGTATTCGTTGCTTCGACATCTCCCCCTATCCAATTGAGGTTGACCCAGGAGGGTACCTGTAAATAAAGACTTAAATTCCCGAAAAGATACATGGTATTTGTAACCATGCGGTTATGAAGGAAAAGTACTCTGAAAACTTACTTACCATAATCAACTACATCCATCCTAGAGAGAACCTGAAAATTACAATAGCCAAGGTGGACTGATGCGCAACTTGTGAAACCAAATCGAAATTCTCCTAATAATATTTAGAAAGATAGAAAAAAATAACGCCCTTTGGCTGATTTGCGATTCTTGTGAAATTTCAAAATGAAATTCTTCTGCAGTGTCTGTCTCTACTGCAACTTGTTGATAACTTTTTTGTTTTGGCATATTTGCCCTTTTCATAAAATATTTCTCATCTGGGCGTTTTACTCGCCATTACTACTCATCTGCCTTTCATTATGTGTATTTATGTTTTAATCAGTACCTTGGACGGATTCATGTCGCGTCTCTTTGGTAAAATGTAATCTTCTGAGCGTGTTCGCTACACGTCTCTTTATAAATTGTTCGATAATGTCTTTTACTCCCACTTTCACGTTTTTCGTGACGCTTTCATCACCTATATATTGTAGTGTCCATTAACACTTTTCTTTAATTATGAAACTTTTTCCCTTGTTTTCACCGGTAAGATCTCCTAATGATTATTCCCTTCGTCTTTGTCTCGTATTCCTGTTCTTCACCCTTTTCGCCCTTACTTAATTCGGTCCTCGTTTGTCAACCTCTTCGTCCTATCTGAAATTTTAAACACTCGTTCGTACTTCATTCATTTATCATACACCCTGGCGTCTGTTTCCTTGTGTATCACTCACCCTTTTCACTCCAGGGGTCAGACTTCCCCTTGGTCATTCATTCTTGTGTTCCCATCTCGATACTTCGGCATTGTTTACTCCGGAGTTTCAAATCGTAGTATAGCTTACACGATCCGATTTAGAAAATACGTGAGACCCCCCTATGATTTTGGCTCTAGCTATGGTCCTTTGACTCTGGCTTTTGGCTCTACTTTTATTTTGGCTCTGGTTCACTGACTCAGGCCTTCTTATATTTACCTTTTTTTAACATTGTATTCGGCTCAGGTTTCTCGGACTCTGACCATCTCTTGTATTCGATTTTGTTATCAGTGTTTTGCAACCTTCATTCTGATTGCCCTTTTTCCATGTATTTATTATATCCCATATTTTATACGACAGTCTACTTGACTCGTTAATACAAAAAAAATTCCCACTTTCTGGCTTTATATTTTCTACCATTTTGCTTTTTATCGACAGACACTGCTTATTTTATTTTAAACTTTTGATCAATTCTTTATGCTTTCCTCAATTTAATTTTGTCTTTGTATGATATGTTGTCTTTCGTTCGTTATGTTTGTCATTTATTTCTAGTGTCATTTAAATGAAACAAGTATATTTATATACTTATTTATATATTCATAATCGGACCAGTTCGTTCTCGCATGCATTTGCGGTGAATGATCATATTCAATTTCTTGCGTATAATGTTGTTCCGGAAGATTTTCTTTCAAGTTTTCGAAGTCTCCCATTATCGAATTGCTACAATTGCTAATGTTTTCCTCATTCTGGAAAATTTCGAAATTTTTGTCATTGTAATTTATTGCGCTGAGGTCATCTTCAACGTCTTGGTTAATCGGACCATTTGAGTTGACATACCCGTCGTTATTATTGTTATAAAAATCCCGCTGACAAGACTGTTCAGCGTAGCAATCATATTCATTGAAGCTGGTGCAATAGTTTTCCGGTTGTTGCTTATTAGCCCAACGCCACGACTGCAACCGCTTTTCAATATTTTTAAGATGGTACATACGAGCACTATCCTCTTCTAAAAGTTCTACCAGCTCTTTAAACGAAGCTGTTCGGTAGCCTCTCGCTGAATTCTTGAGGTTTACATCTTTCAGACCAGCTATAAAATGAATTCTCAAATTTTTCTCTGCATAAGGGTCCGGTTGCTGGCCCTGTTGGTTGTTAAATTCATCAATTTGATCCATGATACAGAGTGCTCTAACGGCATACTCCTTAAAAGATTCATTAAAACTTTGCTCTAAATCTTCAATTTGCAGTGCGATTGATTCTGCAGATATTTTCATACCAAATTGCTCTTTTAAATTTCGAGCCATTTCATTCCAGGTCTCGGCTTTTATTCGTCTTAAAATTTAGCCGCCTCACCTTTCATTTTTATCAACACTACATTCAGTAGGTACTTCTGGCTTTCTCCTTCTGGAATTTCATTGGCAAAAAGCTGTATTTGCCCTAAAAATGGCACCAACTCATAGGCTGAGCCGTAAAATTCTGGGATGCATTGTACTGCCTCCAGCATAGGAAATCGGTAAGCATTTCTGCCACCGTTACCATTCCTTCCAATATTCATAGTGGCAAATTCGAATTTTAATTCCACTCATATAACTTTGATGGGCTTATGTTTCCAAAAACAAATTAAAAAGAATTTCATCATTGCTGCACGTGATTCATAAATTAATAAGTCACTTTGCGCAAAGCAACGGGTGACATAATATAGTCAGCATATAACAGTGTTTTTACCCACAGGTAAACACCGTATTCCAATGGCCTACATGGTTTTACGTTATTATTTTCGCGGTCAAGTTATTGAAACCTGACCTTCAATTTTCGACGCTTGCATTTGCTCTGTGACCCCCAATGTACGGGCGACATCAAAGGCATACGTAACAAAAACGTTACTTTCGTGAAACAGAACGCTGCTGTTATAGCATGAACTTGACCTACTCCCAGGTCTCGATCAAAGACTTAGCTCGTACGTTTTTGTTTATTAATTAACTCGTTAAAGGAAAACACAAGTACTTATGGTGCTGTGTGCATCATATATGCGGCATCCAACGTCTGACCGCGGTTTCGTTTATTTAGAAAACGCATTGCTTGCGACGGTTTTCGTCGACGCAATGGATAAATTAAATTGGACAGCCACTTTTGCGTGTCACCTACAATGTGCTGCTACAGGTCATGATACCCTGGTAGCGCTTTCAGTGGATCTTTAACCAGTGATCCTTATATCCTTAAGGGTAGTTGGTATTAATAAAACAAACTGACCTGATAGCTTGGACTCGCCATTTCTATCGATCTGTTTAGTGTTAGTATAAAAAATTTATCATCGATTTAGTGTTAATTTGTCATCAATCTGAAAATTAATGATTATTTGCTTGAATAATTACTTTAAACCCCGTATATTATGGTTACCACATGGGCTGAAAGCGAAATATATTGCGAGAGATCCCATATTTTTCATCTTCATCTCCAAAAATCAAAGTTTTTCCTTAAGAGAACTTATTGATTAAAGTCCATGAGGTTACTAACAAACTTGCCGGCTGTGCTAAAAAGTGATAGCTGTTTAAAATTCGATGGTTCGAATTAGAGGACAGATCTCAGCGCTCAACAAGATGAGAAACATCAAATGTCAGCGCTCAATCAAGATGAGAAATATGAAAAGTATTAGTTTGCAACTTTTCTTCAGGCAATAAATTTTTTTTTTGGCTGATCTAAACTTTTTGAGTCATTAATATGAACATGACAGATCAAAGGACTCTAAGGGAGTGAATAACTAAAATGCCGAGTAAAATGTTGCAAATAAAGTGGAAACGGTTCACTTACCTGAACTGCATCCTTTTTCGTCTGTTATTTTTTTTCGTGTTATTCACTTTTGTAATTGGTTTTGGACTCCAGACATAAATGCGTTCTGCAAACTCAGTTTTCAAACTCGTAGCAAGCGCATATGTATTTGTAGAGATCGTTGACGCACTCCGTCGAAGTTTTGTGAACAAAGAAACTTGCACTGAATCGATCAGATATGCTGAGTATTTGCCTTTTTCCACATTTAAACTATCGCATTTTTCGTGGTTTGTTAATTTTTTTCTTCAGTTTTCACCATAAATTCCGCAGACAGGTGGAGAATTTTTTTCTTCACATTCAATATTAACACAATCAGAAATCGCCGAATTTCTGCTTTTCACGAATCTAGTCGAGGTGACTACACTTATGGTTAAGGTTTCCTCGCGACGGGACTTATTTCAGGCATTAAAACTGGTTACCACCAACAAGCAAACTTTCTAAGATATGTCCAAATCCACAACTTTCACTTACTGTCTACTCCAATCGTTTTTGGCGTTTCCTAGCCTTTCACTTTTGCGGCTTTAAATCCGCTGTCACCAGAATGTAGCGTAGGCCGCGGGGGCCACTGGTTTTGTATTTGAGAAAAACTCCTGACTCGATTTGTAAAATAAAACCGCATAAACACTTGATCTCAATCAACTATTTATTAAGAAACACTAACGGTAATATCTGCCGCGGCCGGGCGAGAACTAACTACCGACTGACTCAAACGAAAAACTTAAACGAATCACCACCCCGGACGCGGCCGGGCGAGGGCTATCACAAACAACTGACTTCTTACGACTGACTTATCCAACCTGACGCAAAAGACTTTTATCATTTCGTCTGTGTAGACTTCTCTCTGAGAGAGTCTCAGACCTAAACAAAACATTCTTTCCACGCTCGCGAGAGTAAAGACCCCGGTGGATGAATCAGTAGTTCACTATGACTCATACTCGGAAGCCTTTACTTTCTATAATAGCGTCGCCGCCTGCTGCTGGCAGCAACAAACTGTGTTTAATTAAACAAAGTGTTTATTCTTTTCCGTAAGCGTATGGCTTGGAAAGCGCGAGTGCATCAAAATATCAGCTTAGCTTAAGGCTGTAGCTGGTGATGTAACCCAGGAAATTATCTTCCATGGTGCACCACTTGGAGAAATTTTCCAGGGTTGATGCTGGCCGAAAACTATGGGCGCTGCATATGTATTATATTGATATGATATCGATTAATTTTTGTTTGTGATCAAACTGGTATATGTATGATATATATTTTAAGTAAAATTTTCAATAAGACCGTACAGGTCAGTTGGAATATAATAAATAAACAAATAAACAAATTTCGCTTTTCATTTTCCGATATGTTTCAGATCGATCCGATGGTTATAAGTTAGAAAAATTGCAGTCAGAAGGTTCGCACAAATGAACATTTTTGTACTGATAAGTTATCAAGTTCCTTCCAGACAACTTGGAAGTGTTCGGTGATTATATCTAGCGGTTGTAGATAGTAAAATGAAATACAAAATTCGTTTTATCGAAATAATGTTTAGCTTATTTTAATGGATTATTACTATATTGAACAATAAATAGGCGACGAAGAGTAATCAACAAACAACAAGCCATAACTTTTAAAGTATTCAAAATAGATATTTAAAGTCTTAATAAAGTTATTCGCAAAAGTAAGAGCTACAAATTTGCTGAAGACATCATTTCGATATAATCACTTCCAAGAAAATTTGTGAAAATATCTCGCTCGTAGGGGGATTAATCAGCAAAAGAAAAATACCAAAAGAAAGGGCATATTACCTCCCTTAAATTCTCCGAAGATACTATTGACCTAAAATAAGTCGTTTTCGCGTTAATAATAGATTACATGTTTTTGGTCATATTTCTGGCAATGGGAAATGATAAAAATCTTTCGTCCGCATTTAATGTTAAATATCTCTTTTGATAATAGTCCGATTTCAACAACTATAGCTTGTTGGAAAGGTATTCGTTAAAGCTGTCTAAAAACATATAAATTGTTAATCAATATTGTCAATCTCGGCAGATAATTTAAAAAAAACTGCAAAAAATGCCATTTTTACACATTCAAACATTCATATCTTGGAAACTAAACATCAGAATCAAAAACAAATTAATAGCGTTCATACTGTTTTTTAGTTCTTTCATTTAAAATTGGTTTGGATAAGATCGGTTCAGCCATTGCTAAGAAACACGAATGAGAATTTGTCCGTTACATACACACACACACACAGACATTGTCCCAAATCGTCGAGCTGAGTCGATTGGTATATAAGACTCGGCCCTCCGGGCCTCGGAAAAAATCTTGAAAGTTTGAGCGAATTCTATACATTTCTTTTATAAGAAATGTAAAACCCGGACGAAATCGGTGGTGTAAAACGGTAGTTATTGTATAAAAACGTAAGGGCGATACTTCAATGCTGATAGGTGGGACCGAAAAAGTAAACAATCTCCAAAGGGGCGATACTATCATTTTGTCAATTTCAATAGCAAAAACAAAATTTAATTTAATAATTTCAAATACTTTATGAAGTTTTGGGTTTCGATCGCTGAATCATGCAATCTAGGATGTAAAAACACAATAGTTCTTAAATAGGAAATAAAACCAAGTCTGGAAATATTCACTGTTGATTTTCTTTGAATGGTGCCACTGCTAGTATCGCCTTTTTCAAGAAAAAGCGTTGATTTCTTAGTTCTCAGGCGCGTTGGAAATTTCACACTCATTCATAAAAACTCAAATTTGAGTTGCCAGCCACCCACTTTCATTAAAAGTGCACGTAGTCAAAAATTGAGTATTTCTCTTTTACTCAGTTTTAAGTTTGGGATAAAAATGTCAAAGTTGGGTACATTTTACTCAAAAGGCAAAAACGAAAAATAATCATTCCGAATTTTAATAAAACTACAAATATATTCATTGTTATTTCATATGTCATTTACGTGATCCTCCTGGCCGTTGTCCATGAGTTTACGATGACAGGAAATATAATCCGAGGGTCTTTCTCTACATCTACTTCATGCCGATCGGCATCTTGAAGACATTGCAGAAACTGCAAAAACACAACTGGAAGTTAGATTTGGAAACAAGAGAATTCAATGAAACCTACCTTCTAGTTTTAAGAACGATCAGCTCTTGTTTAAGTTTAAGTCGACGTCTGACTCTGCTTTTTTTTGAGAACAAGTAGTTTTTTCACTCAGAACTTTGAAAATCTAATGATTACTCAAGAGATGAGTTAGTTCTACTCAATTTAAAACTCATTTTTTGACATATTGCTATGACTTTTGAAATTGAGTGCTCCGAACTCATATTTTGAGTAGTTCTGAATGAGCGTGTTGAGTAATGTATAAACTTCAAATCGATTCAAAAAACCTGTTTTAATCCACCTGGACGTGCAATTGTGCCTTTCTCCAAACTATGATTTAATAACTGGTTCGTACAATATAACATTATGGAATTGTCTTTCATTCTTATTACACTTGGTAAGTATATATAAGAGCACTTTTTTGCATTCATCGCGGAATCGATTTCCACACAAAATTCAACAGCAGCTGATGGACCTTTCATTTAAAATCAAGTTTGTCAAAATCGGTTCAGAAAATTCCGAGAAACCGATGTGGACAAATCAACAAATTTTGTTTTGTAACCATACTCTTCAACTCGTAATCCGGAACAAGATGTCGGTTGAAAATGAAATTCAATAGCAACCTATGAGAATATTATACCTTTCATTTGAATCTTAGTTTGCAAAAATCGGTTCAGCCATCTCCGAGAAACCGATGTGGACATTTTGTTAACAAATCCGCACATACACATACATACATACATACATACATACATACATACATACATACATACATACATGCATACATACATACATACATACATACATACATACATACATACATACATACATACATACATACATACATACATACATACATACATGCATACATACATACATACACTTGGGGGCAGCAGGGACAGGAGGACAGAAGTTCAGGGGCTTAACGAAGCCCCCCCCCCCGGAGCTACTGCGAGTTGGGGAGTCTTGCTAGGATATGGTGGGGCAAGGCAATGTTGGCCTCTGCCAAACCTCTAGAAAAAGCCATGTAAATCCGAATGCAGCTCCGACGAAGCGAGTCGGTGCCGCTTCCACTAAGGTTTTACCCAAGACTTTAGCATAAAGCACCCTTACCCAACGGGAGTGCCAACCGGCACATTAGGATCGACACCAGTAAGATCCTAATTACGGCATACTGGCGGCAGAACACGGATGTGAATAAGGATTTCATCGAAATTATCTACGGACCGACAGCCACGCCATTCCACTACCCTAGTAAGGATGGGTGACACTTTCCCGAAACGGCGAGTGGGCTAATGGTGCTGGCTGCCCCCCGTCCCAGTAAAACTTTGGTAGGTCTCCAAGTACGTTCGAAACCCGCCACCTTAGCTGGTGCAAGTAGGCTCAGTTGAAGGCTCCTGACTAGCGCCGATCCGGCTCTGAACGCGGTACCCCATGAAGGACCGCGTCAACCCTTGCATGGGACCTCACTGCTCGCAAAGGTAACCATGGGATCATGTGAGGCGACTACTTATTACGGGTGTAGATAGCGGCTTGGATTTGGGACCCAAAAAGCATGCAAGAGGACAAAATCAACAAAAACAACAAAAAATCTAACGGAGCAACTGTGGTGAACCAGTTCGCCAAAGGTGGGCTAGCGAGGTCACCGACCCAGCATAACGAACAAGTGCAACAGCAAGTGCAACCACAGCAGCAGCAGCAGCGAGAGCAGCCTAGCGAGTCCACACAGAGCACGAGCGGCAACAAACCAACTGGACGCCAAGGAAAGCTAGGATTTCAGGTGCGCACACCGAAACCAAGCGTTACCCAAAAAGACCAGCAAATTGATGAACTCTACGAATTCGTTAAAAGCAAGGGCAACGTGCACGGACATATCAAGGATCTAGTGATAACCATAAAATCCGCCTTAGCAGCGGCCGAATGCGAACATATGGCGTTACTAGAGCGAGCTGAAAACGCCGAAAATGCGCTAAAATCCACAGCGATAAAAAAAGCAGAAGCCTATGAGACACCGAAGGGCGGCCGGGATTCTCGTTCTGTGAAAAGAATAAGGGAAACGCCAGGAGAGGAGGAGGAACCGAAGAAGCCAAGGAAGGTCGGTGAAGGACAGCGAAAAAGCCGAAAATCGCAGAGTGAATGGCGTACCGTAGAAGCCGCAGAAGAGAGGAAGAAAAAACAGAAAGAAAAAGAAGGAAAAGAAGAAAGAAGACCTTCGGCCACGCCAGCAGAAGCAGAGGGAAGACGCTCTAGTCGTCAAAGTAAACGAAGGCGTGACGTACGCTGCGATCCTCAAAAGGGTGCGAGAGGATCCCAAGTTGAACGAGCTGGGAGAGAACGTTATAAAAACCAGGCGTACTCAGAAAGGCGAAATGCTGTTCGAGCTGAATAAAGATCCATTGATCAAGAGCTCGGCCTACCGGGAACTTGTGGCAGAAGCGGTGGTAGGAGAAGCGAATGTGAGAACATTAGTTCAGGAAGCAGTGATCGAGTGCAGGAATCTGGACGAGATCACAACGGAAGACGAAGTGAGAAGCGCGCTAATAGAGCAAGGAAACCTGGAAAGGGAGCAGATATCAATAAGATTGAGGAAGGCGTACAGTGGCATACAGACAGCAGTGATACGCTTATCGCCAACCGCGGCCAACAAGCTTATGTCGATCGGTAAGATCAAAATCGGGTGGTCAGTGTGCTCGTTGCGATTGATCCCTAGAGCCACTAAACAAATGGAGAGGTGTTTCAGATGCCTGGGTTTTGGCCATCAGGCAAGAAACTGTAGAGGCCCCGACAGATCTGATCTGTGCAGAAAATGTGGGGAGAAGGGACACATTGCTACAGACTGCACAAAGCAACCGAAGTGCTTTCTCTGCACAAATGAGGTCGAAAAAGACCACATGACGGGAGGCTTCTTATGCCCAGAGTACAAAAAGGCGAAGGCAGGCCAATAATGATGGAGGTTACCCAGCTCAATCTCAATCATTGTGACATTGCACAGCAACTGTTGTGGCAGTCAACAACAGAAATGAAGTGCGACGTTGCAATTATTGCAGAACCGTATCGTGTCCCTCCCGATAACGGTAACTGGGTGGTAGATAGTGCTGGGATGGCGGCAATCCAAGTGATGGGTGGTTTCCCTGTTCAAGAAGTGGTGGATAGCACACACGAACGTTTCGTGATCGCCAGGATAAACGGCGTATTCGTGTGTAGCTGTTATGCTCCTCCACGGTGGACACCACAGCAATACAACCGAATGCTGGACGCATTAACCGACTCGTTAGTCGGGCGAACGCCGGTTGTAATAGGAGGAGATTTCAACGCTTGGGCCGTGGAGTGGGGTAGCAGGCTGACCAACGCACGAGGTTACAGCCTATTGGAAGCACTGGCGAAGCTGGACGTAAAGCTGTGCAATGAAGGTTCCGCTAGAACATTCCGTAAAGACGGTCGGGAATCCATCATCGACGTAACATTCTGCAGCGCGTCGCTGATGGATGACATGAATTGGCGAGTTAGTGAGCAGTACACACATAGTGATTACCAAGCCATCCACTACACCATTGGTCGGCGAAATCGTACGGTGACGCAGAGAGTGAGGACTGGCGAGCGGAAGTGGAAAATAAAGGAATTCGACAAGGACCTTTTTGTGGAAGCACTTCGTGCTGACAGCGCCACTCCAATTCCGAGTGCCGATGAGCTGTCGGAAACAATAGCTAGGGCATGCGATATAACAATGCCGCGGAAAATGGAGCCGAGGAGTTCCTCGAGTACGCCGGCGTCCGGCGTACTGGTGGAACGAAAGGCTAAGCATCCTCCGGGCTACTTGCTTAAAAGCCAGAAGACGCGTTCAGAGAGCAAGATCTGAGGCAGTCAGAGAAGAGTGTAAGGTAACATTCCGGGCGGCTAGGGCCGCTTTTAAACGTGAGATAGTGCTAAGCAAGTCCACCTGCTACAAGGAGCTGTGCAGAGAAGTAGACGCTAACCCCTGGGGCAATGCTTACCGTGTCGTTATGACTAGGATCAAGGGCCCAATGACGCCAGCCGAAATGTGCGGCGACAAGCTGAAAATTATCGTGGAGGGCCTTTTCCCGAAGCACGAACCAACCGCATGGCCGCCTACACCGTACGCTGATGCAGATTGTGGAAATGCAGGTGACAATCAGGTTTCCAACGACGAGCTCCTTATAGTGGCAAAAGGGCTGAAAGCGAAGAAAGATGGAAGATCCAAAAGCTGGTGTTACTGCCAAAACCAGTGAAACCACCAGAAGATCCAGCATCGTATCGGCCTATATCCCTGCTGGATACTCTCGGTAAACTCCTGGAAAGAGTCATCCTCAACAGGCTGACGACCTACGCTGAAAGTGAGAACGGACTATCGCAGAGACAGTTCGGGTTCCGGAAAGGAATATCGACGGTGGACGCCATCCGCATCGTCATCGCGAACGCGGAGAAAGCATTGAAGCAAAAGAGAAGGATACTGCGCCGTGGTAACGATAGACGTGAAGAACGCGTTCAACAGTGCTAGCTGGGGAGCCATCGCCGTAGCGCTGCATAGAATGCGGGTTCCGGACTATCTGTGCAAGGTTCTGAAAAGTTACTTTCAGAACCGAGTACTGGTCTACGAAACGAACACGGGGCAGAGGTCGATTAGGGTAACGGCGGGGTACCTCAGTGTTCCATACTCGGCCCAACGCTCTGGAATATTATGTACAACGGAGTGTTAACACTGGAACTGCCCAGGGGAGTGGAGATCGTCGGCTTTGCAGATGATGTTGTCCTGACGATAACGGGCGAGCCCCTTGAGGAGGTGAAGATGCTGACGGCAGAGACAATAGGCATCGTAGAAACCTGGATGGTTAACGTCAGGTTGCAGCTGGCTCACCACAAGACTGAGGTAGTGCTGGTTAGCAATCGTAAGCAAATCCAGCATCTCGAGATCAGCGTCGGGGGACAATCCATTCCATCGATGCGCGCGCTGAAGCACCTGGGTGTGATGGTTGACGATCAGTTGAATTACAACTTCCATGTCGACTATGTATGTGAGAAGGCTGCAAGGACAACTAGCGCATTGGCAAGGATCATGCCGAATCACGGAGGGGCAAGAGGCAGCACGAGATGTCTCCTGGCGAATGTCTCATCCTCAATCCTGAGATATGGCGTACCGGCCTGGGCTGCTGCGCTGAACTCAAAGCGTAACCGGACGAAGTTGACAAGCGCTTTTTGCCTAATGGCTGTTCGTGTCGCAAGTGCGTACAGAACGATATCGTCGGAGGCGGTATGCGTAATTACCAGGATGATTCCCATCTGCATCACTCTTGCTGAGGACGTAGAATGCTACCAGCGGAGAAATGAACGTAATGCAAGGAGACTGGTTCGAGCAGACTCGTTGGCTAAGTGGCAGCAAGAGTGAGATTACGCGGAGAAAGGAAGGTGGACCCACCGACTCATCCCAAATGTGTCTACTTGGGTACATAGGAAGCATGGAGAAGTGAACTTCCATCTGACGCAGTTTTTGTCCGGGCATGGATGCTTCCGGAAATACCTACATCGGTTTGGACACGCTTCGTCACCCCTTTGCCCGGAGTGTGTGAACGTGCAAGAGACACCGGAACACGTGGTCTTCGAGTGCCCCAGATTCGAAGAAGTCCGAAGGGGTATGTCTGATATAACAGTGGATAATATCGTCGAAGAGATGTGCCGCAACGAGCATATGTGGGACGCTGTCAACAGAATTGTTACGAGTATACTAACCGAGCTGCAAAGGAAGTGGCGAAGGGACCAACAAAGTAACGACATTGGTTAGAACGCCGCAGTGGAACCACAAATAGGGTTTCGGGAGAAATTCCGCCGCCGGGAAACTCACCGACGATGTAGACTGGGTCCACCGCCGGGGACCAGTTGAGTAGTACGCGATGTAGCACCGGGCTCGGGTCGTTGGGGTGCCAGCGAACCGGACGTCAGGCTCCACCGGAATCGCCAGACCGACCTCGACACTCTACCGGGTAGCTCGTGAGTAGGCTAGATCCACCGTCGGGGATTAGACCGGGTAGGCCGCGTCGAATAGCCAGAAGTGGGTCGTTGGGGCGCCAGTGAACCGGAAGCTACGCTCTACCCGGAATCGCTGGATGGACCTCAGCATCTGCTGGCTGGCCGTTGAGTAGGCTAGGTCCACCGCCGGGGACTAGACCGAGTAGACGAGGCGGGGAGCTTAATGGCTCACAGAAACGTACATCGGTATCGGGAGCGGTCTGCTGCCGGGGAATTCACGATAGAGCTGATTCGGTGCCGTGGACTACCCGACAGAATCGTGACGAAAGGGGAGTTAATTGGCTCACGAAACAAACACCGGTAACGAAAGAAATTCCGTTGTCGGGGAACTCTCAATCGGAGTAGGATAAGCGGTGAAGCTGGAAGGTTTTAGTAGAGCTAAATGGCTCAAGAAAGCGGGTATCGGTGTCGGAGGAAATTCCTCCGTCGGGGAACCATAGGTCGGAGTAGGGTGAGTTCACCGTTGAGCACTATCCAAGCGGATCCTGATGAAGCCGGGAGCTGAATGACTCACGGAAACATGAGCTGAATGGCTCAGGGAATCAGCACCTAAACGGCTCACTACAGGGACGAGAAATAAACGGCGACGTAATGGATGGAGACAAGAAGCAGGAGAGGAACCGAGAGTTAAACCAAAGCTCACAACGAACCCCCCCCCCCCCCCCCCCCCGAAGTAATACGATGACGTAGTTCCGTGGGGAAGAAGGGCGTAAAAAGTAAGGAATGTTTTTAGTGGTTAGGCATGAACGTGAGTCGTGAGTCCCACACAGTGCCAATACACTACAGGCCAGGCTTTTGAAGCTTTTTTAACCTTACTATAAAAAAAATATATACACACAGATATTTTGCGATCTCGGCAAACTGAGTCGAATGTTATATGAGACTCGGCCGTCCGGGCCTCGGTTATACAGTCGGTTTTTGGAGCAATTGCATAACCTTTCTATATGAGAAAGGCAAAAGAATAATATTTAATTAGCTTAATCAGCATGAGTTCAATGTTATCTTGATGTGATTATATTTTGAAATGTTGGTGGAATGGGTTTGAAAGTGGAGGGAATGGGGGGGTTAGTAGAATGGGAGTGGAGGATGCGTCAGAAATCCTTCATCTTATTTCGGTATACGGGGTGGATGAAGGAAATGCGGGCGTGAGGGTGGTCCAAGGGGAGGGGAGTGATGAAGGAGGGAGGTGTAAGGGCAAGGCGGGGGAGGAGCGGCGACGCAATACTCAACTGCATATTTTGCCTTCCATTTGAGACTTGGTTTGAGAAAATCGGTTCAGTCATCACCGAAGAACCGATGTGACTTTAATTATGGAATATGCCCGGAATCCCGGACTTCCGGAATCGTCGATAGTGGATAATATATTCAAAGACTGTTTGATTGGCAATCAGTGATCTAGATCTGCGATTAGAAGTAATTTGGTGACCATTTCAATAGTTTTTAGCCTCTGAGGTATTACGATTGTACCGATTTATATGGGAAATTCCAGTGTATCCTTACTAACACCCCTGTAACTCCGGAAGCAAGAGTGAGAACGGAATTAAATTCAGCAGCAGTCAACGGTATTACTGTATCTTTCATTTGAAATCAAGTATGTAAAAATCGGTAGAGAATTCGTTGGGGAATGGGTGTGATATTAGCTTAGGAACTTGGCGGGTTCCACGGGGGCGTTATGAACCGTCATAGGTGGCCAATGTGGTCAAAGCTGTTTAAATTGATCATTAGTGATTCAGACCCGCAAACTAGAGTAATGTTACATCAATTTTAATATGTTTTACATAATTTTAACATCATGGTGGTACCAGTTTATATGGGAATTTGCTCTGTGACCGCACTCTTCAACCCGTAACTCCGGAAGCGGAAGTCGGATCAACGAAAAATTCAATAGCAGCTAATGGGTGCGTTATACCTTTCAGATGAAACTAAGTTTACGAAAATCGGTCCAGCCATCTTTGAGAAAATTGCGTGAGTTTAAATGACACACACATACATACACACAGACATTTGCCGATCTCGACGAACTGAATCGAATGGTGTATGACAATGGGCCCTCCGGGCCTCGCTTAAAAAGTCGATTTTTACAGTGATTGCATAGCCTTTCTATATAAGAGAAAGGCAAAATTTTCGATTTTTTTGGCTCAGTACAATATATAACCCCTTTAGGAAAATTCAGTTTTCCCACCACAATGCATTGATTGAGGAATTTAGATATTTTAACAGAGCATTAGCAATAATTCGTTTGTATGTCTTATGGGCCATTTTTTCGCTTTCCCATTGATTTGGTTTGAGATTTCTAGCACTGATTTGAGCGATTCTCTGAGTCCTGCCACTATCCCATGTAGTATGTGTTATCAAAAACATTGCGAAGCATCAAGTTCTAAATGTTTTCAAACGATATAATATCCGAAGAGGGTGATGAGAGTTAAAAGAAATGTCTCATCACACTGTTAGGTGGATTAAAAGCGTTTTTGCTTTCATCGGAGTATCGGTTTGAATCGCAATTTGCTATGTGATCGCACGCCACAACCTGTAACTCCGGAACCGGAAGTCGGATCGGGATGAAATTAAATAGCCATTTACGGGGACACAATACCTTTCATTTGAAACCAAGTTTAGTTGAATCGGTCTAGCCTTCTCCGAGAAACCGATGTCACTGTTATTCTGAATTTAGATACTTCCGCCGAGGCTTCCGGAACCAATGATGGTGGCCAATGTGGCCAAATGAACTATAA